>NC_061103.1:38347414-38372414 GCF_015104395.2 Macrobrachium nipponense
TTTGGACATGCATGGTCTACCGAGAGAAAGAGGCCAGTTATTTCTCAGTAGAATATTCAAGGACGACCGATGAAATACTCCCGATGCTCCACTGCACTTAACACGAGCGTGTTAACTTTCCGATAGATTATGCAAATGGACTTAAATATATATTCGTATATATATATATTATATATATATATATATATATTATATAATATATATATATATATATATATATATATATAAATATACATTCTTCTGTATATATATATAATATATATATATATATATATATATATATATAAATATACATTCTTATGTATATATATATATATATATATATATATACTATATATATGCGTGTATATAACAATATATGTGTGTATATCTAATAAAAGGAGCCATAAAAACACCAAAATATAGAGAAAAGAAAAGTACGATATTTCAGAGACTGCTGTCTCTCTCTTCAGTATATGAATGAGAAAAGTTTACAGAAAAGGTGGTATTTTATTAACCAAGAGATCCGTCCACAAGTAAGCCATTTAGGTCACCCCCGCTGATAATCTTCCTTTAATCTTCTTGAGCGTTGGTTGGAATAAAAAACTTCGTCCGACGACATCTGAAATCCACGTGCCTTTTGAGATGTTCATTACCTGCTTCTCTTTTATTAAGGCCGATTCCATCATTTGACTCTTGTACCGGCAGTTGCTGCTATAAATTACACGTGACAAATTCCAGTTTATTCTATGGTTATGTTCATTTATATGGTTGAAAATAGCCAAGTTCTGTTGTCCATACCTAACTGACCGTTTGTGTTGTATTAATCTCTGGGGAAGTGATTTACCTGTAAATCCGATGTAAGATTGGTCACAGTCCTGGCATGGGATCTCATAGACCCCAGAGTCTTTGGGAGATGTCTTTTGCTGGACGTTAATCAGGGATTTGGCTAAGGTGTTTGGGTAGGTAAATGCAAAGGGTTGTTGGATTTCCCAAGGGTGTGGGTTACTCTCTTAATCGTCTCCAGGTGAGGAATTTTTATTTTATTGTTGGATGTGTCTCTGGTCTTGTCTTTAGGGGGTCGGTAGAAAATTACGTTTGCTTTTTTAATTGCTTTCTCAATTATATGGTCAGGATACTTTAAAGACGAAAGTTGCTTACGAATTAGTTCAAATTCTTTTTCCAGGAAATCTGGGGAACAAATTCGTAAGGCTCTTAAGAATAGGTTGCTAGCTACACCTATCTTGATAGTAATGTCGTGATAGCTAAAGTAGTGAATATATGAAAGTGAGAACGTTGGTTTTCTGTATATGGTAAATTTGTATTCTGTCGTGTCTCTGATTATTAAAACATCAAGAAAAGGAATTTTGTTGTCTGTTTCCCATTCAACTTTAAATTTGATGCTGGGCACTAATGCGTTTAATTTTGAGAGGAATTCATTAAAACTACCCCACTTATTATCCCAAAATGTTAGGATATCATCCACGTATCTCATCCACAGCATGTTTTTGGGTTTTATTGCATTTATTACTGTAGTTTCAAAGTATTCCATTTACAGATTGGCTAAAACAGGACTTAAAGGATTACCCATACTACACCCGCGCTGGCGGGGTGGTTTTGGGGCTTCACTGCCAGTCCTTAATAAATTTCCCCTCGGTTAAACATATATGAAAATATATCAATTCCGAGGTAGAGCGAATTAGATATTAAAGGACCTTTGTAGTTCGATATATATATATATATATATATATATAGATATATATATATATATATATATATATATATATATACATTCTTATGTCACGTTTTCTAATCCCCAACACACTTTTAAAATTACATCTCTCTCTCTCTCTCTCTCTCTCTCTCTCTCTCTCTCTCTCTCTCTCTCCTCTCCTCTCTCTCTCAAAGAGAAGAGGGAGAAAAAATGTATCAGGAATTCGTGATTACTGCTCGCTCAGAACGGATAATAAATGTAATATAGCAGATGTCTCTCTCTCTCTCTCTCTCACTCTCTCTCTCTCTCTCTCTCTCTCTCTCTCTCTCTCTCTCTCTCTCGTGTCAGTGCATGGGGATTACACTGACACACTCTGGAAAAGCAAGTGTCTGGGCGGTTTGTCTTAATTACTCGAAATGTCTTCCTTGCCTGTGCTTGCTTTAAGGTCAACATGCATGGAATGCGTCTTTGCAATAACCACTGAAATATATTAGTACAGAAAATATTCTACTGAGCTTCTTCTGCTGCATAACGAAGTTTATATTATATATATTATGTATATATATATATATATATATATATATATATATATATATATATATATGTGTGTGTGTGTGTATATATACATATATATATATATGTGTGTGTGTGTGTCTCTGTGTGTGTATTAATAACTGATCTCTTCTTTCTGTATTTCCCATTACCTTCTGTAACTTCTTTCAAATGAACATCATATTCTTCGGAAATCTGAATGTCAAGTCGATGGCCCCTGTAGGCTTGTTCTATATGAATAGGGGTTTATATTCTAAATATCAATAATTAATAATAAATAATAATAATGATGACGGTCCTACCACTTCAGATAGAACGTAAAAAGTATATTCATCTATAAAATCTATGCCAGGTACCTTGAATACAAGATCTTACAAACACAAGGTTCTTATTTCAAGCGTTGAAAAGCTTTCCTCTAATAATAAGTTTCCATGGTGTCAAATTCAGATACTGCAAATATAACAGGACTTGGCATGTCATAAATGTCTCAAAAAAGTCCCAGAATTTTCGTCAAATATTCCCCACCAAATAAAATCTCAGACGTCTCACACAAACAGAAATGAAATGACAGGCACTGATCACTGAGGGAAGGTGATCAGCTGAGTTTACAGAATCAAATAAGAATGTTTTTTCACGACTCTGAAGCCTGAGAAGGTCCTGAGTGGTTCAGTGGTTGAATACAGGAAATCGACACCGAGTTTCCATTGGTGATTGAGGTTATCAGGGCTCGAAGATTTAACCCTGAGTAAATCTCGGGAATTAAGGCGGCTGAGAGAGAGAGAGAGAGAGAGAGAGAGAGAGAGAAAGAAATGCCCATGAGTGATAGATGGAGGAGAACTAGAGTGATGGAGATAATAATTAATATGAGAGAGAGAGATTAGAAAGAGAGCAATGAATATGAGGTCACTGTTTCATTACAAAATGGAAAAAAGAACTCTACTAAAGATTTTTTGGGAAATTAAGATGTGTGTCTGTGTGAGAGAGAGATAGGAAGGATATAGAGAGAGAAAGAGACCGCAACATTAATATGTGGTCACCGCGTTTCATTACAAAAACCAAAGAAAACTATTAAATATTTTTCTTCATCACGGATAATATCATTTAGGTTCATACTAAGCCTATACTATTACATAAATTCAGAGTAAGATTACTTTATAAGATTTCAGAATGAGCTTGCATGATAGGAGTTCAGAATAACCTTATAAAATCTGTTTAGAAAAAAAAATTATAAACGATAAAGGAGTAGGCTTTCTACCTGCGGTTAATTAATCCATCCTATCTCAGATACCTCCGGAGGTAAAGTCGACGTGAGTTACATCCCCCAAATTGAAGGCTGAAACTCTCTCTCTCTCTCTCTCTCTCTCTCTCTCTCTCTCTCTCTCTCTCTCTCTCTCTCCCTTTCAGGTTAAACCAAAGGCCTTTTGTCTATTGTGGCTTCCGACATGGAAGAGCAATTAGAGTTGCGCGGCTTGTTCTCTCATACAATCCAGGCAGTTATATCCAGACATCTTGAATCACGGACTGGTCTGGAAGATGATAACCCTTTTTTTCATTTGCTTATTTGTTTCATGCACTATTTTAGCGCCTTGTAAGCACGTTTACTGTAATTTAGG
Organism: Macrobrachium nipponense; assembly: GCF_015104395.2. Lineage (NCBI taxonomy): Eukaryota > Metazoa > Arthropoda > Malacostraca > Decapoda > Palaemonidae > Macrobrachium > Macrobrachium nipponense. Next base: position 38,351,273 of record NC_061103.1, read on the forward strand.
GTCTAATTTGAATACGTAAATATTAAAACAAAAAATCGCGTAAACGGCCCTTTTCAATCGCATTAAAATGTAAAGGAAAAAAAGTTATTTCCCGTGGTCTGACCCTTTTTATTTGTTTATTTAATGTTGTATGGATTATCTTAGTGCCTAGTAAGCTAATCTGCAGTAATTCTGGCTTTAATTGGAACATGTGAATATGAAATAAGTCGTGCAAACCACCGTTTTCAAGCGCAATTAAAAATAAAAGAAGTATTTCCTGTTGGTCTGGAAGATGGTTACACACTTCCATTTATTTGCTAAGTTTATGGACATCTAAGTGTCTAGTAAGCAAATCTGCTGTGATTTTGGTTTTTAATTGAATACGTGAGTATTAAAAAAAAAAAAGTTGCATTTACAGCCATTTCATCAACATTTAAAAATAAGATAATTGTTTCTTGTCCAGTTACAGACCAGGGACAAGCTGGCAGCATGAAATTTTAAATCCCCTCATTAAAGTATATGAAGTGAACATTTTTTTTAAATCATTATAAAACTTATTTCATATATCTTATATTTATCGAAAATATATTGTGGCAAGCGTTACATGCATCATAGTATCAATGTTAGACTCTATACTTTTTAGAACATTTTATCTTATACGCTTCACAAATCTCTGGTAGTTTTCATTTTATTTCATTATAGCCAAGTTTTAATGGCTTATCATACAAATACTCTACACGTAATGGAAAAACACTGATATACTAAGAAAACTTAGCTGAATCGACCAGTTTTCAAAATGTAACTCCATATCCTCTTTTCCCTACAGAAAAAGGCAAAAAATGTAAATTAACCCACTTCATAATGAATACATCTGTAAATGGATACGGGATTTTAAGTCAAAGGGAACACTTAGTGGATAATTGGCCGTCCTAATTGAGGTAAAAGCCAAATCCTATTATAAGCTTCCTTTTCTCTCTCTCTCTCTCTCTCTCTCTCTCTCTCTCTCTCTCTCTCTTTCCAGAATTGATTTGTCAGCGTTAACTTTATAAAGCTTGCATGTTCGTAATGGGTAAGGCTTTTTTTAATGATGTTCAGTAATGTTTTTTTTCTAAGATCTTTTTGAGCTTTTTGGTTTATATCTTAAAAGGGATTTGCTAAGAATTTTACATTTTCTACTTCAAGTAAAAAATGGGATTTCTCATTACTCATCCATTGTTTATTTCTCTGCTTTGCAAGCATCATTCTCATATAGTTATGCCCAAAGCTTTCGAATATATATATATATATATATATATATATATATATATATATATATATATATATATATATATGTGTGTGTGTGTGTGTGTGTGTGTGTGTGTGTCGTTTTGTCTGTCTGTCTGTGAATGAATAGATAACTTATAAGATATAATTCATTCTGAGTATCACCTATTCTATTCAAGTCAAGAAACCACTTGACTTCAAAACAGCCTCGCCCCCAAAAGATATTTGGACGGTCAATGGCTCCCTGCCTCTTGTCTTCTGTATTCAAGAGAGAAAACTCTTTGAAATCTCTCTACGAAATAGGAGCCTCAGCCACCAAAGATTTATATGACAGAAACGAAGCTGGAATCTCAAAATTTCTTTTGGGGTGTTTGGTGTTATATAGGTCAGGTCATTCCTTAGGTGACAAGGGACACTTTCTGACCATCTGGGTGTATTGCCATTTCTAGTGTGTGTGTGTGTGTGTGTGTGTGTGTGTGTGGGGAGGCAGGTTGGTAATTTTAAAATATTGATCATTTATTCTTCCATGGATGACAGTTTTCAAAGGCGTGAATTATATTTCTTAAATAACAAGGCTGTTTTAGTGTGTGTGTGTGTGTGTGTGTGTGTGTGTGGAAAGGTTGGTAACGTTAGAATCTTCAAAATTCATTCCTCCATTGATGACACAGTGTCCAAGGCAAAGAGTTGGTTATAAAAATCATAAATATACTTTTTAGATTGGTCAGGACTGAACCCCAATCACTTAGATAAGATGACCTCTTCTGGATGTGTGTGTGTTTGTGTAGATGGATTGGTAATTTTAAAACATTCAAAATATTTTCGTCCATGGATGATACAGTGTTCAAAGTAATGAACAATATTTTTCTCAAGAGACAAGCGACAGTTCCTTACCATCCTTTTTCACTGCTATTGTTAGTGTTTATGCAAGTAGACGGGTTGATCGTTTTAAAATCTCCACAATTTGTTCCTCCATGGATGACGGTTTTCAAAGAAGTTTTAAAGATGATCTCTCCTAGTTGTGTGGAACAGAATCCAATGTAAGTCCAAGGCCTTCATACATTAGCCTTGGGATCAAACAGTGCTGCCATTAAATACCAAACAATATGATATAATGGAATGGTAAAGAGAGAGAGAGAGAGAGAGATAGTCTTAACTCGCCACGATTCAAGAGATCCACTTCTTGAAATCATCGACCCACCCTCATTAGTCATAATTCCCAAGGTGCTACCATTGCCATATTTTATCAGAATGGTGTTCATTATCACTCATCACGTAGCACTCCCCTCTTCTCTCTCTCTCTCTCTCTCTCTCTCTCTCTCTCTCTCTCTCTCTCTCTCTCTCTCTCTCTCCTTTCATCAGATACCTTGATGAGTTTCCCCTTCTTTACTTATGAGGGGAATTATTCACTGAGTTTCTATGTATCTTAATTTCTCTCCTTATCTAATTTCTCATTTGAAGTTAATGACGCCTTTTTGGTGCTAAAGTTGGAATTGTCACGGTTGATGGAGCTTCAGAGAAGCTTCTGTTAGGAAAAGCAGACTTGAGCAGATGATGATCAGTTTAGCTTTATTCAAGTGAGTGTTTGCAAGAAAAATAATTAGTAAGTTTGAAATGATTTTCAGTGTGAATCAAAGAAGATCAAATCATTGCATCATACATGTTTATTATTTTTCAAACTTCATATATCTTCTGGTGGGAATTCATCATACCTTTTACATATAGTTGAGTGAGGTAGCCAGTAGCATTTTAAAAAACATTGCGCATAGAGGCTAGTTCACTACTGATATATGACGTCCTATGATTAGAGAAAAATTATCATTCAAGGAAATTTTACTAAAATCTATTTATAATTAGATGCATAAGCCTGTCTCGGTAAAATTTGAAGTCGTTTGCATGGCTAGATATTTTCCTTACTCAAGGTAAAATTTCATTAATTGATCAGTTTCGTGACGAAAAGGAAAATCGATATTGCCATCTGGTATTCTCACCCTATATCCCCAAAAGCATTTCGGATTTTATATTTACTCTTATAAAGTTACAGTCATATTTATTCTTTTTTGGTTCCTTTGACTAAGAGCTCTAAAACAATTATCACTTATATAATTGACAAAGGACCTGCCAGCTTAACTTCGCTTCGCTTTCAACTTAATCTTTCTGTTTTCAGTTGTTTTGAATTTTTTTTCAAATATATTCTTTCTAATTAATATTTTTTGGGGGTGGGGATATTGACTCGAATTTCAACCTTAGTTCTTCATCACCAGTCAGATTTTTCTCTTTTCTCTTATGACTTTATAACTGCATCGTTGTCTTTTCATTTTGGAAATAGAGAGATAGACAGACAAAAGGTGGGTGAAGGAGACTATATATATATATCTATATATATATATATATATATATATATATATATATATATATATATATATATAGATATATATATATAGATATATATATATATGTATGCTTAAAAAATCATAGTAGATGCACGTGACTTCATAAATAAGCGAATACCACGGGAAATGATAGTCAGGAATCCAAGCGCTTTCGTCTTTATTCAGACATCGTCAAGGAGCTACTAAAGTACAATCGGAGAGGAAGGACCTCAGGTACAAACAAGATCAAGAATACCAGATGGTTAATTATCAAAAGGGTGTTAAAAATTAAAAGGGATAATCCAGGATTATCGGATAATCACACGGTCACAAACTTAAACAGATTCTGACCCTAACTGAAATTACAAAGTATCTTTACAGTCCAAAACATGTAAAAACTGAATATATTAATTTTGTTGCTTATATTTATCTACAACTTTTTTCATTAAAAATGAAAGCATCAAGTTTAAAATAAACCAAGACTTAAATTTTAGAACATTTCTATTATTTGACTTGATAAAACAAGATTCAATGATATTCCTTTTAACTGTGCCATTACATGGGACTAAGGCTCTTCTTTGCTTGACTCCAGTTAATAGGATGGTCTAAATCTCTCATATGTACAAATAATGCATTCGATATTTGCCCAGTTTTTCACAGAATATTGATGTTGCTTAAGACGCTGTGAAAGAGATTTGCCAGTCTGTCCGTAATAGATTTTATCACTTTTTTGCAAGGAATTTCATATATGCAGCCTGGAAGATCTTTAGGAGAATTTTTGATTACTAAACTCTTGACATTAATATTACTGAAAACAACATTTATGTTAAAAAGCTTTAAAATTCTAGGAATATCTAAAAACCTTTCATCATAAGGTAATTTTGTTAGAATGTTATGCTTACTAAATTCAAGTTTGTCATTAGTTGAATAAAATGTTTTTCTAGCTCTTTTCCATGCCACATCTACAAAAGTCTTAGGTATTTAAGTTTCAATGCAATATCATAAATAGTTTTAATTTCAGCGTCAATAAACTGCAGGCTACAGACACGTAAAGCCCTAAGGAACATCCCAGAAAAAACAGAGAATTTAACATTTTGATGGTGATTGGAGTAGTAATGAACAAAAGAGGCAATATTAGTTGATTTTCGAAAGACTGAAAAGGTGAAATTTCTATCATTTCTATGGACAGTTACATCAAGAAAATTAAAATTACAATTTCTTTCTTCCTCTACAGTAAATTTTATAGAAGGGTACTAAATTATTGAGATTATTAAGGAATTCCTGGAGGTTTTCGTGAACTGGCCAAATACGAAGATATCATCCACGTATCTAAACCAAATAACTTTTTGGGGCATAATTCTTGGTAATAGTTTTGTCTCAAAAAATTCCATGTAAATATTGCTAAGGACAGGAGATAAGGGATTACCCATGGCCATGCCAAACTTTTGTACAAAAAATTCCCCATTGAAACCAAATTTACTATCTTTGATACATAACCTTATGAGACTAATGAGATTTTCTACACTTAAGGGAATGTCATGACGCTCTAATTCCTCTTCCAAATATTCAAGTAAGTCATCTACAGGCACTTTTGTAAATAAAGAGACAACATCAAAACTAACCATATTAAAATCATAATTCAAATTTAAACTATTCAATTTGTTTATAAAATCAACATTGTTTTTAACATTCGTGTTATCTCCTGTCCTTAGCAATATTTAGTATATCGATGGAGAATTATTTGCTAAAATGATATTTTAACCCTTTTTGTGTCTAACGCGACAAAATTCAGCTAGAACACCCATGAGAAACATTACATACTCTTGCATACAAACATATTTTTATTACTTTATTGACTAATATTATAATAGACTTACAAAGCTAGAGGAATACATTATTATTATTTACATTATATAAAATAATCTTGCACGAGACTGACTAACTTTGAATAAATATTCAAGTCCACAAAAAACATGTAGACATAAATCAAAAAACAGCCGAACTCAATTCAAAACACAACAGCACTCCTATACACTTCCACACACGAGAACAACATCCAAGTACTTATGTATACACACATACAAACTTATATACTCGTGTAGCTAGAGACAGGAGGGAAACCACTGTAATTACAGTTCAGATTATGTACAGTGGAGAAAGCATTAAAAAAATGCCTGACCAAAGTGAGTAGGATATGTCTGGACGATGAAAAATGTACAAAGGAATTATAATATATTTTTTCTTAGTTATCATTTGAGTTTGATTGGAAGTTACTGCTGAGTAATTTCTCGTTATATAATTATTATTTTTGTTTTTTAGGATAATCGTATTTTGAAATATATTCTATTAAAAAGATGTTATGCGTAGTGATATCCAGTGATCACTACAGCTGAAAGTGACCAGAATATATAATTAGTTCCGCGTTGGACGAGTGGTTTACGTGCTCGCCTACCGATTTGATAATCCCGAATTCGATTACCCGCTCTGTCAACATGGAATCCGATTAATTTGTTTCTGGTGATTAGAAATCAATTTCTCCATATAATGTGGTTCAGATCCCACAATGAGCTGCAGGTCCCGTTGTTAGGTAACCAGTTCCTAGCCAAGTGAAAATATCCAATCCTTTGGGCCAGCTCCAGTAGAGCTGTTAATCAACTCAGTGATCTGGTTAAACTAAGATATACTTAACTTATCTAGCCTAACTGAAGCACACAGTATCAGATTGTGATATTTATTCGTAATTTCTCTGTCTGTCTGTCTCTCTCTGAAGACTGGGATATTTTCAAAAAAAAAAAAAAAAAAAAGCAATGAAGAAAAACACACTCCATAATACCACAAAGAGTAAGCGAAAGCAAACATGGAACTGTCTAGCGGCCTGGAAAAAAAAACACCTTTAGGATTTTAACAAAACCATGTTTTTCTGTTTCGAGCTTTTTAAAATGTGACCTCACTCTAGTCCAAATTTTGTTCCCCTCCGACGTAAAGAAAAACCCTAATGACGAACCCTGCATTAAAAATTGTAGATGTATCCAATCAATATTTTTTGGGGGGCGAAGGCTAGCTAATCGAGTCCAATCTTTTGTCAATGGAATGACGTCGAGTCCTCAAATAGATTGTATCGGGCGTTTGAAAATCCTGGGTCAAAAAATAATGCGTCTCTTATGGAAGTGTCTATGATTACAAAGAGATACAGTGGGACAAAAATATCACTGTATCTTTATGAATTTATATTTTCAGTCTTGAAACTTTTCTGTCGAATTATTTATTACAAACAACCGTTTTTTAGACAGAGACAAAGACAGTGTGACAACGATATTCTTGTTGCTTCAGCAATGAATATTCTTATTTCCAAGAGCTTTCCTGTTCAAGTATTAGGACAAACCTATTTCATTTAGATACAAAGCGCAGGAGTTGAGTACAGAAACAAGGTCTAAGAAAAATTAATAAAGTGAACCATTTTCATATATTTATTTTAGCTACTACAACTACGAAAGGAGGTACAGTAAAAGGAATGAAACATGTTGCAGTTAAGTGCCGAAGAGACGCCGCAAAAAACCGTAAGTAATGCCTACAGTGCGCCAAGTGTGGTGCAATGAAATCGCCTTTCTTCAGGGAATATAAAAACACAAAAAATGCCTGTAATTGTAACGATATATCTTGTAGAAAAAAAGTGTTCCATTTTTGTAATATTTTGATAATTATCATCATTGAAAGATATTGATGCCTCAGCCGCATTTAACTTGTTAATACTCTTCTCTATTTTTCTAATAACTGCTTTCTCTGTGCAGTTAGAAAAATTGAGAGGAATATTTACAAGTTAAATGCAGCAATATCTTTCAATAATGCTTGTTTGAAAGAGGGTCTCCTTCCAATATATAATTATTATCATTACTATTCCAAAGATGAACCCTATTCATATGGAACGAGCCCACAGGGACCACTGACTTGGAATCCAAACTTCCAAAGAACATCATTGTGTTCATGAGGAAGGAGTGAGAGGAAGTAAAAGGAAATGAGGGAAGAATAGATCTCTCTTACCAAGCAAGAAAAAAAAATGAATAAAAATCAACATGACGTAATATGTAACCATGTAACTCTAAACCCAATTTGTCTTCGTTAGCGATGTCATCAGTTAATGAAAGCCAGGCATTCATTAAATACTCATTAGTCTGTCCATAACGAATGTTGGATGTTTACCCAATTTAACCCTGAGAGGTGCCTCAGTTACCCGGATGTCCAAACAGTCCGTTTTCATAATGAAGTCTAATCAGGAATGTTTTCCTCTGCTAAGTCAAGAGGGCCAAAGTTGACATCTCGAGCATTCTTTCAATATTAATCTCTGCGAGAAGCTTACGAGAACGTATTTAAAATAAGAAGTAGTATATTTTGAAAATGATTTTATCAAGCATTTTGGCGGTGCTAAGCTTAGCAAATGCTTAGAATTGAAAGCTGAAGATTTTAGAGAGGTTCTGAAAGTTATATCGATTTTTTATGTGATATTTTTGATGCCATATCTCTGCTTGACCTCTCTCTCTCTCTCTCTCTCTCTCTCTCTCTCTCTCTCAAATAGATTATAACCAATAACTGACGTCTGTTGTAGGTAAAGGTTTTTTTATATAAAACTAAATATTCAATGTAATCTCTCTCTCTCTCTCCTCCTTAAAAATAAATAGCAATCAGTAACTCGAGTGTCTTAACAGCATCAGTTATGTTGCATTAAAATTCATAGTCTGACAGACTGGCTGCCTTCAGTTGACGTGAATCCTTGAAATTACAAAAACAAATGACATACATCATCCACGAGTCCTTCCTTGGCCCACAACCTGTTCCAAGTAAATGATAAATCCATCAGCTGCGATAAAAATGAATGATTGTAGATTATAGTGCGTCAAATTGATCCCATAGAAGCTTTCTCTCCTTTCATCAGGGCTGTTACTATTCTCGAACTTTATTGGTCTTTTGTGAGGCTGTGATATGAGATGCTTCTTCTCCCTGATGCTTCTTTCTACTTATGATATTTTCGTCTCGAGTAACAAAAAAAAGAAGGAAAATGCTGAGCGTCATAATCCTCCCTTTTGATGTGTTACAATCCTCTCTCTCTCTCTCTCTCTCTCTCTCTCTCTCTCTCTCTCTCTCTCTCTCTCATCAAAGAACGGCTATACCTTTCTCCCCGTAGATGAGGCGCTATTGTGTGTGTAAATGATTTTCACTCCCTTACAGTAGACTACATCATAAAAGAATACCGATCATTCTTGTTCCATCAGCTTAATCTGATGACAGAGAGAGAGAGAGAGAGAGAGATAGAGAGAGAGAGAGAGATGCAGCCCATAATGTAATATGGTCACTGGATCCTGCCAAGAAGAAAACGCAATTTTATGTGATAGCAAAATTTCTTCAGGTGTCATAAGATACTGGAGGTCAGCAAGTAATTCTCATCAGTTGTGATTTGATCTCATAACCTGCTAATTCTAATTTTCACTTCATAATCTCATTACTCTATCTTACTTTACACAAACTTGACTGGTTCATATATGAAAGATACTATAGCTTATTAACTTTTTCATATTTGTTCTTGTAATTATAAAAAAACAATTCTTCTGAACATCCAATGCTTTTGCTTACAAAAGCTTAGTGTTTTGCCTCTCTCCTTTTGATAATAAACACAGTAACTCTCTATTCTTAGGCTTCATCTATTAAATATATAAATGACGTTAAAAGAATGTTTCACAACTTTATTTTGGACTAAGAACCCAAACGTAAGTCCGACACTAAACTGCCCTTTAATATAACAAAGTCTTATGCATTCTACTCTTGTTTATATTACAAATATTCAAACTGTCACTGCCCATCTCAAATCTTCCCAAACACCTTAGGGAGTCGGTACATCATTGCATACCAGATCCAGACATAAATTGAAACAAAGCATGATCCGACCTCCAGCTTACTCGGGACGAGCGCTAAAATTTAAATAAATACACTATATTATTTTATCATGAATAATTTTTCTGTCCTGTTCAACATACAAATTATTTATTTTTTCACATTTTCAGTCTAATAAATAACTCATAAATATCCTATCCTAAAATTCCTGTATCTTTAACTCAACGCGAAACACCCTTTTTCAGGTTTACTCCCCGAGTAAGCGAGAATAATAAAATGTAAAATGTCTTTTTGTTTTAGTACCTAGAAACTTTTTTTTTCTTTTAACTCAGCTTCTGTTTTCTACAAAAGACTGAGCGGATTCGCCTTCATTACAAACGAGATGAAGGTAGGTGAAAGGAGAAAGTCCCCTGTGCCGTTAATTAGTAATCATTTTTAACTCTCTTCCTCTCTCTCTCTCTTTGCATTTTTGTCATATCGCTGAGAGTTAACGAAGCGGTGAGCTTTACCAGGGACCTAAAAGTCACTAACACCCTGTGCTACCTTTTTCCAGGAAGAATATTTTTTTTATATACCTTGTAAACTCCAGCTTTATTAATTAGTAATTGGTAGATAAAAAAAAACACCATCACTTCCTGAGATACTTTCTCTCTCTCTCTCTCTCTCTTTATCTCTCTATCTAGCTCTTTAGCCAGAATGTATATTTTTATAAAACATATGTTCAGCTTCGTCAGTTAGTAACAGTTTAAAAAAAAACACCATTACCTCTCAACATTCCCCCCCCTCTTTCTCTCTGAATTGTCAAGGAAAAAAAAAATTCGATACAGGCAATACGTCTTCATTTGGCAAATAATCTTGGCTTTATTCTTGTCCAGTAACCTACAAATATTGTTCCCAAGAGCAGTTTTAAGGTCAGATGTGTGCTGGGTATTCAATAGCCAAGTGCCACTATTTAGAATTAGATGCCGACTTCTCCATTTTCGAAATATTATAACGATAAAGGCCTTAATCTACTCAATTTTACATTTAGATTAAATAGACAAAGTGATTCAGTCCACTAGTGCCTTGTAAACTAAAATGTGGAAATAAATGCATTATTATTACTGTAATTATTATTATTATCATTATTAACCAAACAAAAACTTCTTTCAGTTTTCTTCTGAAGATTGAAAAAGAAACCCACAAATTCAATTTGTAACTTGTTTACTTCTAAGTATTTACATTTAGTTTTGAAGACTGCTGGGCCTTGACCCAGGCTAACATCCCAACATCTCTTGAGAATGGGCCACAGAAGGGCCTGAAAGTACTCGAGTGTGGAGTAAAACTAAATGTAAATACTTAGAAGTAAACAAGTTACAAATTGAATTTGTGGGTTTCTTTTTCAATTATCATTATTATTATTAGTTATTATTATTATTATTATTATGTTATTATTATTTTATATTATTATTATTGCCGAATCAATAATACTAATGATAATAATGATAATAATATATAATAATAATAATAATAATAACTTTTATTTTTTTTTCTACATTTTGGTTAATTATTGTTATACTGTCAATATCATTACTGATATAATCATTGACAATTAAAAGCCACAACAGTGTTAAAAGTATATATCTTTGTACAAGGTTAACATTACCATTACTATTGTTACTATTTATAATTGTTGCTTAATAAAATAAATAATAATAAAATTGATGATGATGATGAATATTATTATTATCATATGATTAATAAATCTCCATTAATCCCCCCTCAATACAAGAACCACGGCGATATATAAACTGGGGGCTGAAAAATTCTCATACCTAGGGCCTCAAAAATGTGTCTCAAAGTCCCACAGCATCATATCCTTAATTTGAATAAAAAAAACAATTCAACCTCAAGCCGAGATTCAAAAGAGAGAAGCCCTGTTGTCGCGAGACTCCTTCTCATTGACATTCAGGATATTATCATGTCCCTTTGTCTCAGGATAATAGCCCCTGATAGCCTGGTAATTTGGTTAACTGAATGAATGGACTAAATAGCAAAAAGAAAATTCATGCTTGAATGTGCGTGTCGCAGCGGAATATATGAAAAAAAAAGTTTTAATAAAAAGGACGTTGGCAAATAACATTCTTTAGTCTTTTTGAATTCTTTCAATATTGGGCAGATTTTTTTGCCAAATGTGGCATGAATTGTGATGAACTTCAGAGCTTATTGTAAAGGTGTGAACACCACACTATGTCATGGTTTAAAATGTTTATGACATATCTTTGTGTGTTGATCATCTCCCCCGCCCCTCCCCCCCCCACCCCCCTCTTCTCTCTCTCTCGGCACACGCACACACACATATTTATATATATATATATATATATATATATATATATATATATATATTATATATATATATATATATATATATATATATATATATATATATCACGCAAAATCCAACAGATGCCTTTCAGTCCAAGAAAGGTAGAGAAAGAGGGGGGCTTTTAAAAGCTCTCTCTCTCTCTCTCACACACACACACACACACACACACACACACACACACACACACACAGACCCAGCTACTTTCGGTAACTTAAACATACCCTTGGCAAGGTGCTAACCAAAAATCATCGTAAATTTCCTCCTATAACACTTTTGAAAAGAAAATCACACTCCCGTGATTATCCATCGTTCAACGTTAATTACATAATTGATATGGTTCCTTGTTCCGGAAACCAAGTAACGTAGAGAGAGAGAGAGAGAGAGAGAGAGAGAGAGAGAGAGAGAAGAGAGAAACACTCCATTACCAGGAAGCTTTTCATGTGTAAATAACAAGGGTAGGTATGTTTTTACGATCTGCTTGTAAGTGGCATAGAAACTCCAATTAAACGCTAATTGTTTATCCAAATAATTTGCTCGGAAATATCAGCTGACAATTTTTATTCTAAGTTTAAGCGATTGGTGTTATTGTCTCTAACCCTTGGGTTTTATTGATGGGAACATTTTTTTTTTCTTTTCTTTTTTTTTACGAAATTTATAAGTGTAAATTGGGTATGAGATTGGAGTTCTGGTACAACTCAGGTTAAGAAACGTTCAAATTTCACTGGAAATCTCACTGAAAAGTGACAGTAAATACAATAAATAAATAAATCAATCAATCAATTAGTAAAAAAATAAAAATAAAAACCTGTTTGTATTACTGTACGTTCAACTCAGGGTAGAAAATCCTTTAGATTTGACTGAAATTTGGCTGTAAATTGATATGAAGCGTAAAAAAAATCAATTACTGAGCGTTACTGTGAATCAGAAAATATAATGGAATGTAATGAAATGTAAAAATTTAGAACAAAGGCCAAGCGCTGGGACCTATGAGATCATTCAGCGTTGAAAGGAAAGTTGAGAGTGAAAAGGTTTGAAAGGTGTAACAGGAGGAAAACCTCGGAGCTACATTATCAAACAATTGTTAGGGGTGGGCCGACAGTTCCGCTCAGGACAATTCAGCTTAGAGACAATTCAGCGCATGACGTTTCAACACAAGGACTATTCAGCGCAAGGACAATTTGGCGAAATAAAGCTAAAGCATGGAAAAATAAGAAAACACGCCTTTTCCAACAACTTTGATATTTATATGTTCTGTGAAGGATGTATTGTTCCAGTGATATGTATACTTTTGCAAAGAAAAAAATACCCCACAGGATTCATATGAAAGGACATTGAGGACAATTTTGAATTTAGCCCCAGATATGACGCCCGATACTATGCTTTGTGATTTTGAAAAGGTTTTTCAAGATGCATTTTCAAATGTGTTTGAAGGCAAGAAAATAAGTGGTTACTTTTTTTATCTGCCTCGGTGCATATGGCGGAAAATACAGGCTTTAAATCTTACACAGTTATATTTTAAGCCAGGAGCATATTCGAAAACATTGTAAGATATTGGTAGCCAGCTGATGGTATTTGAGAGGTATTTGAATCTTTGTAAGGTGTTATGCCTCCTGAGTTGGAAGAGTTAACAAATTATTGTAAGGATACGTGGATTGGTCGTCCCTTCCGACGCCGTAGGAGAGATGTTATTTTTAAACCTGAGTTATGGATGACTTTTGATCTGGTGCAGGGATACCTACCAAAGACCAACAACTCATTAGAAGGGTGGCACCGAAGTCATCAGTTAACATTGGGTTATAACCACCCAACCTTTCATAAGTTTGTGGAGTTTTTGAAATTGACGCAAGACATCGCAGAGAAAAGGATACTGAGAATCACAACTGGACACGACGATTCCAGAAAAAAAAGCAAATTATCAGAGAACAGCTAAGGAAATAAAAACGCCAGTTAGTAAATATGGGAATCGAGCAAACAAATTGGAATACTTACAAAATATAAGCTACCTCATGAATTGCAGAAATAAATTAGTATGAATATTTTTGTACAAAAATATTTTATAGTATGTCATTTCAATAATTACTTTTGTCTAGTTTTTAAAATTCAATATGATACAAATAAAAAATCAATTTGATGACTGTTTTTATTTTATTTAGCTGAATAGTCCTTGCCCTGAATCGTCATGCGCTGAATTGTCTCTAAGCTGAATTGTCGGTGCTCCATTGTTAGGAGAGGGTGGGAAGTAAGATGGAAGAAAGAAACTATGAATGGAAGTACAGTAATAAAAATGAAAAGGGTTGCTGCTAGGGGCCGAAGGGACGCCGCAAAGAACCTTGGGTAATGCTTGCAGTGCACCAGGTGAGGCGCGCTCACGGCATTACCCCATCAAGGGGTAAATCGAAAAAAGTTCTTAGTAACTTGTCATTCCATTATGGCTTTAAAATTCAGAGATTCGTCACAGAAACTGACTGAATGATCAGATTCATAAGGTTTTATCCCTTCCATTTTTTATTATTATAATATAAAATCTTACATAAGAGAATCGACGTAAAACTAAAAAATCGCGTATATCTTGTTAATTATACTTGAAATTGAATTAAAGATTTTCGCTTATGTGGTGTATCAAGCGATCACCATAAGATCTAAGGCATATAGGATCTAAGGCATTTCCCCAAGGGAAGAGCTTTTTATATGATATAACGCATTTACATAACCATTTATGTTATATATTCCTTCTCCCTTATAAATGAAATGTCCATACTTAATTTACGTTATCGAAATATAAATAATGTTAAAATTTCCATGTGTAGATTAGTCACGATAATGCTTGAATGATTGTTTGTTTGTATGCTGTTTTTAAGTTGCATGGAACCAGTGGTTAATCAGCAACAGGGTTTGAATCATTGTAAATAATAATTATTTTACATACAAGCTCATCTGTTTTAACCTGTTGCCTTCGAGTAAAACAACTATGGAAAAAATATATATATACATTCTATAACACTTGATTAGCTGCTCGCCATTCCAAGCAATTAGGTTATAACCTGATTATGTTCAGCCTCTCTCTCTCTCTCTCTCTCTCTCTCTCTCTCTCTCTCTCTCTCTCTCTCTCTTTCTCAATCGAAATCAATTATAAAGCAGCCCCCCCCCGTTTAAAAAGCAATTAATGAAACAATGGTAACCATATTTTTCTCGTATATTGGCATATTCCCAATAATCTATTTCAACAGCGATCAGTTTCCCCGAACTATTGCCCCGTGAATACGACAATGATGATGGTACGTCAGGTTGGTAAATTTCCCTTTTCAGATGAGAATAGTTATGTAGATGGAGATGGAATAATGGATGATTGGGTAAAGCCGTCACTTTTTGTTTCTTATATTCTAAATCTAAATTTATTTCCAGGCTAGCAAATTTTCTCCTGAAATGAGAATAGGCATGTAGATGGACTGATAAGATTATATTTCAAACCATTCATTTTGACTTACTTATCTTCTTAAGTGTTCATTTGCAGATCAAGGTGTGTTTTCCTTATATTCTGAATCTAGTTTTTTTGTTTGTTATATCTTATCTTGATTTGAAATCGCGTTCATTTGCAGAGATTAGAAGCAACGATGGGGGGAAGAATGCATTTGAGTTCATTTGCAGCAAATGAGTCGTTTTGGTGGGGAAATATACGTAAGGTACAGACTCTTATAACCAAAGGAGAGATTAATAAAAAATATAGAAATCAAGGTCTGCTGTGTGTAATACATTCACTGTCATAAGACCTGGGAATCATCATTCGTTCTTATGAATAATATCGATTCTCATTCGACGTTTTTCAAAAGGACGTATTTAATAATGTGCTTCATATCTCTATGCACGTATATAGGTAATGTACAAAGACATATGATCTATTCCTTTGTATTCATTGACTCATCACCCTTTCCTATAAATTCTCTCTCTCTCTCTCTCTCTCTCTCTCTCTCTCTCTCTCTCTCTCTCTCTCTCTCTCTCTCTTTCTCCATGCTTGAGTTCCCGTTCGAGACCTCTTGGGCTTATATAGTCCGTTCATTCTGTCCTTAAGGGTTTTCAGCTGAAAGAGAGAAGGCAGGAAAGAAGCCATTACAGTCCCAGGCACAGTAATTTGCATGGTTTCACGGTTCACAATATCATCTAGGAAAACAGAGCGGAAAAAATGATAGTAAAAATGATGAGAGGAGGAACTGAAAGTGAAAGGAACAAGACAGTAGTACTATCCCAGGCACAGTAATATGTACAACCTAAGAGTACATTGAATAAGACGTCAAATGAAAGAGAAAAATAAAAAATATGAGAGAAGGAAAATTTAAGCATCAACCTTTTCTTAGACCGCAAGAGATAAAATCAGGGATTCCTGGAATTTCAGCGTTCGACAGGGGATCACCTCCATCTGGAGAGGGGGTCGGGGGGCGGATGGGGGGTTGGTGGTGGGGAAGGTGTTTTTTCGTCGTCGATATTAATGGTTCCTCATCTTTTTCACGCGCCATTAACCTAAAGGAACTGTCTCTGATTATCATGGGCTCGAAGGAAATTCATAATGTTTATAGTACTGCTGATGCTATTATAATATTATTATTATTATTATTATTATTATTGATGAGGTGGGTTGTAATATGTTTAAAGAGAAATAATTGCAAGAAGCTTTGTCTCAATCATATATATATATATATATATATATATATATATATATATATATATATATATATATACACACACACACACACACACACACACACACACACACATATATATATATATATATATATATATATATATATATATATATATATATATATATATATATATATATATGTATAAATAAAGGTTTTTTGCCACGAAGGAAAAAAATGAAAAAGCGAGATAGCCGAGTACTTTCGGTCCTATTCGGACCCTTTACTGAGGCAAACTGATTTTACTAAAGAAACAACAAGTCAAAAGGAGGCTTAATATACAAACTGACACTACCAGATTAGCCATAAGGCCGATTTTTCACTCTACAGAAGGAGGAGTTGCCAAAGGCTAGCCACACCTTGAAGGATACCCGCATTAAACAAGTGATTCTTCAGAAAACAGTACATTTTGAAATAAAAACCCGGGAGCATATACAATTTAATATCATGAATTTTTACACAAAATTTTTCCCAACAAAGATTATTATTAATGAAAGACGAAAGAAAATATAAATATATATATATCGAGCAAAAGAAAGAGGGAGAGAGAATATCGAACCAGAGAGAGAGACAGAGAGAGAGACAGAGAGAGAGAGAGACAGAGAGAGAGAGAGAGAGAGAGAGAAGAAAGAAATAATAACTATATACATGTGGGACTAATTTATTAGTTGTTCATTTATTTTGAGGTCCTTCATAAACATCTTACAAATATATGGGTACAATGGTACATTCCCGACTAAGATTTAGGGTTGTTTTTATGAGTGATTTGTATAATTGCCGATTCCAGTAAACTTCTTGAAACATAATCATTAGATCTAGCAATTACCGAGTATCACCCCAATTAATACAATGAGATTTTTTCACTCAGATGGATAAACAGTGGCATTTGAAGTCTGGGCTGTTCTAACTGAATACATATGCTGCTTAATCCGAACACATAAATTTTTACTAGACTGACTAACGTAAAACGATGGGCAATCCTTATTTGTTACGGGACTATTCTTAATTAGCATATCTTTAATGGTATTGTTATAAGAGAACACTACATTAACATTAAACGATTTAAATATTGATTTTATGGTTTCAAATCCACGAAAATAATGGTAAGCTAAGTACATTTTCAGGCATTTCTTTTTCATTAATAACAACATTATAAAAATTTTTGTGAGCTTTTTGATAACAGAAATCAATTAAATGAGGTGGGTAGCAGAGATCGTTTCCTATCTTTTTTATGTATTCTATTTCTTGGTCCAGATATTGTGGACTCGTGATACGCAAAGTGCGTAGGAACATAGAAGAAAAAATTTAAATTTTAATATTAAGATGGTGGCCAGAATAAAAATGTACATATGTTAAATTATTTGTGGGTTTTCTATAAATACTGAATTTGCATTGGAAAGATTCTCTAGTGTTTAATACATCTAGGAAAGGAATGATATTGTTATTTTCAATTTCAACAGTGAATTTTATGGATGGCACTAAATTATTCAATTTAGACAGTATCATTTACATCGATACCACCAGGTAAGACTACTAAGATATCATCGACATATCGGTACCATTTAAAGGGGATAGGTGTGATATTCGGGAGGTTTTGTCTCTCAAAAAATTCCATATATAAGTTTGAAAGGAGAGGTGATAAAGGGTACCCATGGCATACCAAATATTTGTTGGTAATATTCTCCATTAAAAATAAATCTGCAATCACAAATACATAACTTAATTTAAGGAAAATTATGTTGACTAACGGACATAGGCAATTCATGCAGTACAAGTTCATTACTTAAATATTCTAGCACAGAGTCAATAGGGACTTTTGTAAACAAAGAACATACATCAAAACTGACAAAAATATCGCTAGGGTTTAGTACAAGGTTATTTAATTTTTCCACAAGATCAAGAGAATTCCGGATGTGTGAATTAGATACAGTTCCTAGTAGCGGGGATAACAGTTTAGTAAGATATTTAGATAGTTTATAAGCAATTGATCCTACAGTACTAATAATTGGGCGCAATTCCTTTAACTTCTCCCGTATAAAAATACTGTATAAATAAATGTTATTTATTGTGAAACAATTATATTATTGAACAAGCATTCTGTATATTCCCTTTATTTCCGTATTTTGAAATGGCTGTATCATCAAACAGGCTGTTCGTCTAATCTGCAATTTTCAGAAATCAACTTTTCCATCGGTTTAAGCAGAAAGACCTCGAATAAAGTTCTCCAATTGACCGACCTTAATTTAGAAATCCATTTCCCCATTAAAAAAAACAATCCTTAAAAGTTTCTCATTAAATTAAACTGGTGTGATCTAAATAAAAACCTAAAAAAATCCCTCTGCATGGCTTTAAATAGAGATTGAGGCAGTGAATAATCAACTCGTTAAACGTAATTGAGTCTGTTGGGGGGGACGCAAACAATAGACTTTTTTTTATTGATAGGCGTTTTGGTCTGGGATTGAAATATCATTTCGACGAATGGTCAATAATTTCATGAGAGTTCCTTCTGCTTAAAGTGATTGGAAGTTGTATTGTGTGAACGTAAAATTGACACTTGGCATATTCAGTATAAAATGTACTTAATCAATTTCAGTGTTGGAGTTGTATTACCTCTAGGAAGTTGTATTATTTTATTTTATTAATCTCAGTATATTCTATTTGTGTTTCCTTAATTAATTTCAGAGTTGGAGTTGTATTACCTTCAGGAAGTTGTATTATTTTATCTTATTAATCTCAGTATATTCTATTTGTGTTTCCTTAATTAATTTGAGATTTGGAGTTGTATTACGTTCAGGAAATTGTATTTTCTTTAAATGTTAATCAATTTCAGTGCTATAGGTTATGTTACACAGATACTTGTTCCTCAAATGTAAAGAATAAGTTACGTAGAAAGCTGCATTTATATATATATATATAGTATAGATATATATATATATATATATATATATATATCTATATATATATATATATATATTTATTACATATATATATCTTATATACTATTATATTATATATATATATATAACATACATATTCATTGTAGATTGTCTATCCTAAGAATTCTTTTTAAGTTGATATTTATGTGTATAACTTGTAACTAAATTTTAAAGTTCATCCCTTCACTAGTGAAATTCTTCATTTCTAATCCAAATAGTTCTAAACAATAAAGAAATTGTTTCAATAGAAAAGTTATCTACAACTTTTATTTATGGTACGATAAAGGACATATTTGTGTTCTAACCTATTTCCTGCATTTGAACGAAACTTCAGGGATGCAAAAAGGAATTCTTTGTATTTGTGGCAGATAAGTTAGTACCTCTTTGAATGAAGTTACCACGTATTATTTTATAGCATACTTTTTTCTTTAAGAAAATATGATTTCTCTTCAGTTTCAGTCATGTATTCGATCGTTGCCATGAACAAAAGTGTTAGATTTTTTATTGATTTTATTAATTAATTTCATCAGATAATGCTATCAACATAATCCTCTTAACAATTATCTAAATACCAATCTGAGCTTTACACCTTCCTGACATGTTGTGACAAAAAGAATCACATCGCTTCAAAAAAAAAAAAAAAAAAAAAAAAACAAAAAAAAAAAAAAAAAAAAAAAAATCCACAATTTCATAATGGACTTTGATTCTGTTCACATAACCGGATAGGTATTACAGTAACTAAGTACCTTTGAAACAACAACTAGTCCATCCTGCGTTTGCAACTGCAAGAACTCCCCACCCACGGCTTCCAAATCAATGCAAAGCTTTTCACTCGGGATTTGAATTGAAATCCCGACTGTAACTATTTTTCGCTCTTTTCAGCAACCCTCGCTTTGTGTGGACTCATGATATACTTCCGTGTCGCTTTCGTCGAATTACAGTCATTTGAAAGCTGTTGTCGTGTTTTGGTTCGTAAGAAATGTTCACTCCTGCGTCCTAGATTCTTAGAAGACCTAATATGAAGAAGAAGATGTTAGAATTGGTTATTTTAAGCCTTTTTAACAATGAACATTATGTTAGGATCGTCACAGATTTCCATTCCTGTGTCCTGCATTCTTAGAAGATCTAATCTAAAGAAGATGTTAAAATATTTTATTTTTAGCCTTTTTAACAATTAACATTAGGATAGGATCGTCAGAAATGTTTATTCTCGTGTCCTAGATTCTTCTATATTCTAATATGAAGAAGAAGTTAGCCTTGCTTTTATTTGGGCCTTTTTTTATCAATTAACATTATGTTAGCTTATTCAAAATTGTTTATTCACGTGTCCTAGATCCTTAAATGTTCTAATATGAAGAAGTTAGCCTTGCTTTTATTTACGCATTTTTTAATCAATTAACATTGTTAGGTTATTAAAAAAATTTTATTCACATGTCGTAGATTCTTAAAATTTAAATACGAGGGAGAAAACCCCAGCATTGTATATGTTCAACCTAATTTTATCTATTGTCATATTTGTAATCTATTATTATTCACACGTTAAAGCGTCTACGTCTTGTAGTGTAGTCTATCTAATTCTTTATTCCACAAAAGCAAATTCATTAAAAACAAAAACAGAAACGAAAGAAAATACCCAGAACGTATCCTCCATGAAACAGG
>NC_061103.1:38374914-38379914 GCF_015104395.2 Macrobrachium nipponense
GAATATTTAATTAAATAATTTTCAATACACCATCGCTCTCAGCGAAAGGTAAGGTCACAATTACAGTTTAAAAGCGAGAGAGAGAGAGAGGGAGAGAGAGAGAGAGAGAGAAAGAGAGAGAGAGAGAGAGAGAGAGAGAGAGAGAGAGAGAGGAATCAATAGCACCTACTTGAACCCTTGCTATGCTGAATGTTTCATAAGGGCAAGGAAGTCATTTGAACAGCTCGGAAAAAAAAAACTTTTTGTTGTTAAAAAAAATACACCCTTTCTGTTGCGCTTTGTTGCATTCATCGTTTACCGGGAGACGTATTGTTGTTGCAACATTTTTCATTTGCAGCGGAGGGAATTACGAAAGGGGGATGGACAGAGGGGTGTGAACAATGCAGAGGGAGATGTAGGGGCTGGAAGGGAGGGGAAAATTCTGAATTATTTTCGATCTGTGGGAATGTTCAGTCGAGGTGTTTCTCTGTGTTTGTGTGTGTGTGTGTTTTTGTTTTTTTGTTTTTTTGTTTTTTTACTATTTACAGAATTAACGAACGAGACCGATAAAGATGAAGATGTTTCAAATGAGATTAACTCGCGGTATGTTTATATGTATATGTATATAATTATGTATGTATAAGTGTAAGTGACTCCGTCGTACTTACAAACGAGTCACAATGTTGTACTTTTGGTTTGCATTAGCAAACTTCAGTTGGTATGACTTACTCCATTCTCAGTTATGTCTCCGTTGAACTGTGGAAGATATTCTCTTGATTTTGCTTCTTACTGCCATCGTGAGTATTGGGTAAGTAGTGGAAACACAAAGTATCCAAAATATACTTTATTTCAAGATTTTCATCCTGAGTAGAATGCAAAGAGTTTCTGAATAGATGTTTGGACTACAAGAAGCAGAGGAAGTCTGAGATACAATTCATTACAAAATCATAGGCAAGCAAAACCTGCTCGATATACAGACATATGAACTAACATACTTATCTAGGTTAGTCACGTACGCCTTGACGTCTCGTGGGAGTCAAATGGCTCCCAGGAAGGCATTGTTGATTTGTTTATGTCCGACATAAATACTGCTTATTCAAGGTGTTCACACACTTGGATTTTGGACAATCTTTCCTGCATGACCTCCTTGGCCTATGGCCTGATTCATGTTGCATGCATTACTCTACAGAATGTTTACATACATTCTTATTTTTAATGTAAGCACTTACATAACTGCTCGGTCACGAACAAAATCAAACATAAAGGCATAGCCAGGTCGGAAAGATTGCCTTACCACACGATGTGTAATAGTGTGATTTTAGATATAAATACACAAGGTATGGCAAACATATAACTACCAACAGAATGTTTAAGGAAATGATATTTAACTGGTTATATGTAAAAATCAGACATATATATAAAATGAATATAAGTAAAAAAAAAATACATGGAGTATACAGACACAGATCCACGTACAAGACATATGCATATGATATGATTCTAAATACTAAGGATTATATGTGATATATATTGATACATTTGTATAATACCAGTATTTCTGATGGTTACATGACGCAAAGATTATATGTTAAAAATCATATATTGATCAAGATTAATGGTACCAAAATGTGATAAGATATAAGGTAACAGGTTGATTATAGGTGTTACCTGATATACGCATGCATGTATATAGTGATTCAAATAAATGTGATTAAGATATCCACACTTTATATGGGTTCCTAGTGTGTACACGCACTGATAAATTGATTCATTGTTTAACTTCTATATGCTTCAAATAGGTGCGCTGATAGATATATTGTATAGATTAGTTTGCACTGATTATTTTTAAGATACTGATACTTTTACATATGGAGGGCTTTGTCAAGAGGTTTCTACTGCACAGTTAGCCAGCGTCTTAAACAACTTTTCACGCATTTCACAGTTCCAAAAAACTTCCTTGAGTCGAGGGAAATGGCCAGTTTCAGATGACCCTAACTTTAAATGCCTTAAGGGCATAAGGAAGATACTAAGCACAATATTGCGCCAAATAAAATGGCACTTAATATATATAGTATGACTTATGATAATTGCTTTTTCAATCTGGTCATATTTCTTCTGAAAGATTTTGAGTTTTAAGGGAAGAATCATTCAGTGAAAATATAAAGTTCAACGCTGAAAAAAAGATGAGAACAGAAAAGAAACAATTAATTTTTTTCGAATAAAAATCCGCTAGTAACTCTCTCTCTCTCTCTCTCTCTCTCTCTCTCTCTCTCTCTCTCTCTCTCTCTCTCTCTCTCTCTCTGCTTACACCAATTGAATAATATTTTCGGTTTTCAAAACGAAATGTTATATCATTTTGGTTTTCAGTATCAAAACGTACATCTTTAAACTGACAGATATTGCCATAAATATCATAATAATTAAAGAGTATTTGCGTGTATATCACTCCACAAATCATCATTTGGACTATTCCATTCAAATCTGCAAAACTGCAAATTAAAATCCACCCCTACTACCTTCCTGTTGTTGTTGTTGTTGTTTCAGATTTAGCTGGCCTTATGCCAGCACTGGCTCTTGCTCCTAGAGCACCCCGTAAATTACCTCCCTTACAACGACAGAGACAAAGCAATCTATTTGACACAAATTAAAGATTTTACTGTATTTATATATCCCACATTCCGAAAAAAAATGCATATAGCGATAGAAAATGAAACTGCAGTATTTGTCAAAAAAAAAAAAAGTGGAAAAAGGACCCCAGTTATACAAAAAGTATTTTTGAGCGATTCAGTCCTTTTATTCCCTGGATATATGCTATGCACTTTTTTCTCGAAGCTAAGAGTAAAATTGTGTTTTCCGATACAGGAACGAGAGGTTTTTTTGATGGGATATGAGAATACGTTCGGATATACACACTGCGCTTCTATGTATCCGTTTATTGTGCACTGGAATACATATGACATTCTTTTATAAGCATACGCATATGTATATATTTAGTGCAATGCCCATATATACCTTTACAGACACAATGCACGAGAATTAACTTTTCCTCTACAGAGCCACACATAACAATTTTCATAGAGATAGACAGATAGATAGAGAGAGATGGATAAACAGGAAGAGAGAGAGAGAGAGAGAGAATCGAGAGCACTTGCAATCATCTGCAAAATATATTTAGTGATTTTACTTGAATGAAGAGCTGGAAATTTTTTCATAGAGAGAGAGAGAGAGAAAGAGAGAGAGAGAGAGGCAGAGAGACAGAGAGAGAAAGAGAGAGAGAGAGAGAGAGAGAGAGAGAGAGGCGCGTGTGAAATATTTTGATTATTTTCAAATTAATGGAAAGCTGAAGACGGTGAGAGTGAAATAACAATCGCAATAAAACAAAACAAAAAGAAATAAATACAAACAAATAAAACACTAACATATTTTTATGGTGCAAAATCAAATGGTGAACCTCTCTCTCTCTCTCTCTCTCTCTCTCTCTCTCTCTCTCTATTCGTCAATATCCCTAACCATATAAATATGGACGGGGGCCCACAGTCATCGTGAAATCGTTTGTTGAACACACAAAAACTGACTTTTTTTTTCGTTTTTCTTTTTCAAAACTTTTTCCGCATATCCCAAGGGTCATGACGACCAATTGCTCCTATGAAAAACGTTCATAGGAGATTCTGTCATATGCAGAATAACAAGAGTAAATAACAATTCCAAATAACAATAGTAAACGTTTGGTGAACGTATGGAGAGAGATACCTTTCAGTGTTCTATTTTTGAAGAATTGCTTTTTATTCGATTTTTTTTATTTAATGGATTTTTTTAAATGTGTTTTTTGATGGAGTACAATTACTGCACAGTTGCCGAATTATAATTTAAACATTGATCTTTGATATGGAGGGATTTTATATATAATATGCTTAACAAAATTACAGTAGATGGACGTGACTGCAGTATATAAGTGCGAATACCACAGGAAAATGACAGGCAGAAGTATGCTTTCTGGTGCCTTTGGGGCACAAAATGTGTGTGTGTGTATACATATATATATATATATATATATATATATATATTTTATATATATATATATATATATATATATATATATATATATATATATATATATGTATATATAGATACATATATATATATATATATATATATATATATATATATATATATATATATATATATATATATATATATATATATTTAATATATTTATATATATATATATAAATGATATACTATATATATATATATATATATATATATATATATATATATATATATATATATGCGTCTTTTGTAGGAAGTATGAAAAGTGTAACGTATGGTGTACAACTGAAACAGACGCTGGTATATATATAAAAAAAACGACAAGTGACGAGAAAAACTGACGTTTAAAAAACAATTTTAAATTCGCCACACAAACTAACACGAAGCCAAAATGATAAAAAAAATAAAAACTGCAAACATATAGAGCGAAAAAAAACGACTGTAAAACTGAGTCAGGAAAAAAATTCGTAAGAAGTTACTACGGTTACTTTTTACCCTAGTAAAAGTGGGAAGGAATAGTTAGTATAGTAGATTCACATCAACCGTGCATTTGACGTCTAGGCCAGTCCCTTACGACGCTCCTGATTGGCTGTTGATAGGCCAATCACAGAGCTGGAAACTCAGTCTCTCGAGAGAGTTCACATGGGCAGGATGTATGTTCCATCTCCCCTGAGGGATACGTCTTTCAGGAGAGGTGGAACGTACATCCTGCCCATGTGAACTGTCTCGAGAGACTGGGAGATTCCAGCCCTGCGATTGGCTTATCAACAACCAATCAGGAGCGTCGTAAGGGACCGGCGTAGACGTCAAATGCACGGTTGATGTGATTCTACTATAGTAGGTGTGAGATAAATATGAATGGATGAATAAAACGAATGAATTGTTGGTAGTAGTTAAATTGTGTACAGATGAATGAATTCTTTGCTTTTTATAAACTATATGGACTATCAAATAAATTGTTGAAGTGAATT
>NC_061103.1:38384914-38427414 GCF_015104395.2 Macrobrachium nipponense
TGCTTTTTCTCTATATGATGATAGGAATCAATTTCAATTATTGATTAAGAAATGCTTATAACAAGCGCATAATGGTTTCCTCCATCGGAATAAAGTTAAAAAGGGGACTATGCTTTAATCTCCTTCAAATTTATTAATATCTTACACCAGCTTTACATTAGTCTATTCTGAAATGAAAAAAATCTGTAAAAGTTAAATTACTTTGAATTAATCCTTCAATAACAATTATTTTTTCCATTAAAAAGATTAATTCAGTTTCAGTTTTGAAACTCGAAAAATAATTCAAGAAAATGTTTCGAATAATGTTGATCAAATTTCCTTTCCTCTTCTTCAATTGGCTTTTCAGCCTCCTTACATTTGGTCCTGCTAAACGTATCCCATGAGAGAGAGAGAGAGAGAGAGAGACAGAGACAGAGAGAGAGAGAGAGAGAGAGAGAGACAGAGAGAGAGAGAGAGAGAGAGAGAGAGAGATTCAGTTACAGAGAGAGAAACAGAGAGAAAGATTCAAAGAGAGAAAGAGAAATATTGAGAAAGATTCAGTCAGAGATACATAAATAGAAAGAACGATTCAATCAGAGACAGAAAGACAGACAGAGATTCAAAGAGAGAAAGAGAGAAAGTGGTTGGGAGTGGGGGCGAGGATGGCGTGGGAGAGGAGAGAGAGAGGACCATAAATAATGACAAAATCGATACTGCTGTTCAAAAGGACTGTCGAACCGTAATGCACCCGAGGATAAGTAAGATTCTTTTCCAAGGAGGTAATCAATAAACCATGGAAACAATTTCACTTTTTATCCCTCCTTTTTTCGTAACCCTTCGTCCCTCTCCCTGTACGTTGATCTCCGGCAAAGTGAAGGATGTTTTCGAAATTTATCGTTCGTGGTAAATAAATTCCGGAGGGTGGGAAAAAATTATGAAGGATTATATTGGTTATATATTTCCGGGAAGGAGTTGTATCATACGCGTTTTTATTTCGTGGGTTTATGATTTAAAGGATCCCTGCGTGAACATAAGTGCGTGCTTAAATCAAGACCTGTAAACACAAAAAGTATATATAATTTATATTCATATATATATATATATATATATATATATATATATATATATATATATAGATATAGTATTTATACATACATATAGATATATATATATCTATATATATATATATATATATATATATATATTTATACATATAATATATATATATATATATATATAATATATATCTATATATATATATATATATATATATTATATATATATATATATATATATACTATTTACATATAAACTGTAAAACAATCCTACATGTAATTTCAACAGTACTCAGCTTCATACGACAAAGTTGATGGATTTCATTTTTTTTTATAACCGTGAAGTCTCTCTCTCTCTCTCTCTCTCTCTCTCTCTCTCTCTCGCTCTCATACCTCCTCGAACTTTTCCATTTCATCCTTCTTTTTTTTTTTTTTAGCTTCACGCTTGATCATTTCCCACCTCTTCTTTCGATCCACACATTATTGGAATTCACTTCCCTTTGTTGGAGAAATTTCTCCACCCTCCGCAGATGCTCTTTCCTCTTCTTCTTCTTTGTTGCAAAGAAGGTCTTGCCTTCTTCCTCTTCCTTCTTCTTCTTCTTCCTCTTCTTCTTCCTCCTTCTTCTTCTTCTTCTTCTTCTTCTTCTTCTTCTTTAGCCTAGAAGATGGAAGACGTTGTAACTCAGGAAGGAAAAGTTCATATTAAAGATATGATTCTGTATATTCCGGAGGGTTTTAATTGTCAAGAATTTTAATCAGGAAAGAAGCCTTTCCAATTTTGGGGGGATCTAGTTTTCACGAATTTCAGCCAATGAAGATTTTTTTTTTTTTTTAAGATTCTTTATCTTGTGGGGTTTAATTTTCACGAATTTCAACCAATGAAGAATGTTTTATTAAGATTCTGTATATTGTGGGGAGTTTAATTTTCATAGATTTTAACCAGTAAAGAAGCCTTTCAAATTTTAGGTGGATCTTATTTTCACGAATTTCAACCAATGAAGAGTTTCAAGATAATGTATCTTCGGGGGTTGTAATTGTCACGAAGTTTAATCAGGAAAGAAGCCTTTCCTATTTTGGGGGGATCTAGTTTTCACGAATTTCAACCAATGAAGAGGTTTTTTTTAAGATTCTCTATATTGTGAGGTTTAATTTTCACGGATTTTAAGCAGTAAATAAGCCTTTCAAATTTTGGGCGGGTCTAATTTTCACTAATTTCAACCAATGAAGAGTTTTTTAAGATTCTGTATATTCTGGGGAGTTTAATTTTCACGAATTTTAACCAATAAAGAAGCCATTCAAATTTTGAGCGGATCTAATTTTTACGAATTTCAACCAGTGAAGAGTTTTTTTTTCAAGATTCTGTATCTTGTGGATTTAAATTTCCCGAATTTTAACCAATAAAGAAGCCATTCAAATTTTGGGGATTTAATTTTCACGAATTTCAACCAATGAAGAGGTTTTTTTTTATTATTTGTTGTTAATAAACACACCCATTAGACTGATGTTGGTATTATACATGCATTAAATATTTTTTTTAAGTTTTTTCCCAATTGAAGAAGTTTTTAAAATTATGTCAAGTCAAAAACACAGCCACACGATTGATTCTGGTATTATTATTATTATTATTATTATTATTATTATTATTATTATTATTATTATTATTATTATTGTTATTGTTATTATTATTATTATTATTATTATTATTATTATTATTATTATTATTATTATTATTATTATTATTATTGTTATAATTCAGAAGATGAACCCTGTTCATATGGAACAACCACAAGGAACACTGACTCGAAATTCAAGCTTCTAAAGAATATTAGGGTGTTCATTTGAAAGGAGTAACAGATGTTAACATGAAATACAGAAGGAAGAGATATTAGTTATTTGAAAACATGAAATAAATGAACAAATAATTGAATAGATAGATAAAATTCTCAGTTAATGACCAAAATACAATGAGGAATGTTTGAAAGCTTAAAAGACACAATCACATCCCGGCTACCCTGGTACTATTCGTGTATGTAATTCCTGCCTGGCTTCCGCGCGACCAATAAAATTAAACCGTGATGCCATTCAGTAACTGCGTTCCATTATTTGGAGTGGCCCTCTCCGTGCCCAAACGAACTGTGGCCGCTCGGGGTATTAGTGCAGATATTAAAATTGATGGCACTGTTTGCGTCAGAGTTGAGCTGGGGTGTTACGAGCAAGATTCTCGAAAGCGTTTGTCGATAGATTGGAAGCTTTGCTGAATGGGGCTGGAACGTCAATAAATGTGTAAGTGGTGTCGCCTACTGTAATACTTATATAGTATAATTCATTCGCCCACCTTTTTCTGCTCTTATGAATGGACGAAGGCGTACTACTTTGTACTATGACTGATTAGATCTTCCTAACATTATAAAACTAACGTAGTATAACCCGTTACTGAAAGCTTCTCTCTTATGAATGGACGAAGGGTTACTAACTTGTACTAGGAATGAGCAGACCGTATCGTTGAAATGCTAACAGAATAATTCAGTCACCAACCTTCTTATCTAATGAATGGACGAAGACTTACTCCTTTTTACTATGACCGAGCAGATTTTCGTAACCTCGTAAAACTAACGTAGTATAACTCATTCACATACCTTCTCCTTATCTTATGAATGGACGAAAACTTACTACGTTTTACTATCACTGAGAAGATCTTTGTATCATTCTTATAAGCCGTTGATATCAGGTTGCCATTGGGATTCGTGCCGTAATTCCTGATACCACATGAGCTATACAGGGTACTCCTCGTTTGGGTGATCCTTAGTGACCACATATCTAAGAAGGCTTCGAAATGACATTGCATAGGGCCCTCTTCCCTCGTTATATTATTTTACCCTAGGTAAATTGGCAACCAAATATTGAGATGGAAGGTTATTAGAAATACAGATACCTCGAGACGATTTTTACATTTTAAAGTAAGAAAATCGTTCAATTTTAAATCGATTCTCTTGACGTTCCAACAGAAAAAAAAAATTACTTTTGAAAGACAAAACTTTCTTCGATAAAAGTTTCAGTTAGGTTCGAGTTTAGAATGGGAACAAAAATAAGTACAAGAAAGTTTCCCGGGGTGATTTGAACTCTCTCTCTCTCTCTCTCTCTCTCTCTCTCTCTCTCTCTCTCTCTTATCATTTTATCTAATTTCTTATCCAAACTGTACAATAAAATGATTAGACGGGAGAAAGAGTTAGAGAGCAAAAGAGAATGAGAAAAACAGAGAAAGAGAGAGAGAGAGAGAGAGAGAGAGAGAGAGAGAGCGAGATTGCCAAAGGCCTCAGTTTGGTGATAGATTGCCCTGGTAATTAATGATGACGATTGGGAGCGGAAACGGGGGCATTCGCGAATGACGAGGCAAAAATTCAAGATTTGAAAAAATGAACTTCCATTAGTCTTTGATAAATTACGTGCGGTATAGAATTGAGGTAATTGGTGAATGTGTGTTAGATTTCGAATTGTTACTTTGTTGTTTTATGATAAATTTATGATAAATGAGACCTCATGTAATGTTCTGTGTTGCCAAATGTATGTTACTCTATGCTTAGGGCAAGGTTACTGTCCTGTTAAATATTTACCAGAGATTCTGTACCATTGATAAGTGGGAAGTGTGTGAATTTTTTATGAAATCATAATACATTTAGGATAAATGAGACCTCAGATAATGTTCTCTGTTGCCAAATGTATGTTACTCTATGCTTAAATTATTATAGGAAATTCAGACCATCTAACTAGAAAGTTACTTTCATGTTTAGAAAACCCTTGCCATTAACATACAGAGATTCCGCACCGTCATCTTTAAATGCCAGCAAAATAACTCACTCAAATAATGAAAAAATAACAAAATTCGCCAGTCTTTGATGCTAATGACTGAATATTTCATCGAGAGGATCGTCCTGGCGTTGCAAGTGTTCATTTGCATCGCAGATGAAGGATATTTTATTCATTCTTCCGGCTTTTGGTACGTATGGAGACAGAGTCAGACCGAATTCCGGTCCTCTTGATGTCGAAATTCAAGATTCTCTCTCTCTCTCTCTCTCTCTCTCTCTCTCTCTCTCTATATATATATATATATATATATATATATATATATATATATATATATATATATATATATAGAGAGAGAGAGAGAGAGAGAGAGAGAGAGAGAGAGAGAAGAGACAGACAGACAGAGAGATAGAGAGAATTAGCTCCGCTAGTTTTTTCAAATTATTCTCTCTCTCTCTCTCTCTCTCTCTCTCTCTCTCTATATATATATATATATATATATATATATATATATATATATATATATATATATATATATATATATATATATCCACAGGTGAAAAATAAGAGACAGGGTTAGGTCCTGACCGGTTTCGGCTTTATTTTCAAGCCATTGACAAAGGACTGATAAATAGTATTAGAATTCACAAGTATATATACTACAGAGACAGTACTGACGAACATACACACAACCGTTTGAGATCTTGCCGATCCACCCACAGGCAGGTGTCAAGGTAGGAATGGCTTTCAAAAATCATTTGGCTAAAATTTACAATAAATTCTCAAGGGATACTACAGCTTAGGGTACCGACCTTAGGAGACAGGAAGTCCACACCTGACAGGTGTCAGGGATGCGAGGTTGAACATCTCATTACCACTACTGAATCCTATTTCCATATATCTCTACAGCCTACGTGTCAGGTGTGGACTTGTTGTCTCCTACGGTCGGTATCCTAAGCGGTAGTATCCCTTGAGAATTTATTGTAAATTTTAGCCAAATGATTTTTGAAAGCCATTCCTACCTTGACACCTGCCTGTGGGTGGATCGGCAGTCTCAAACGGTTGTGTGTATGTTCGTCAGTACTGTCTCTGTAGTATATATACTTGTGAATTCTAATAATATGTATCAGTCCTTTGTCAATGGCTTGAAAATAAAGCCGAAACCGGTTAGGACCTAAACCCTGTCTCTTATTTTTCACCTGTGGATATGTATGATAAACGAATCACGTGCTAAAGTCAATTATAATCATATTATATAATATATATATATATATATATATATATATATATATGTATATATATACACATATATATACATATATATATATATATATATATATATATATATATATATATATAGAGAGAGAGAGAGAGAGAGAGAGAGAGAGAGAGAATTAGCTCCGTTAGTTTTCAAATTATTCTCTCTCTCTCCTCTCTCTCTCTCTCTCTCTCTCTCTCTCTCTCTCTCTCTCTCTCTACAAATATATATATATATATATATATATATATATATATATATATATATATATATATATATATATAGATATATATATATATATATATATATATATATATATATATATATATATGTTATATATATACGTATATACATATGTATATATATACATGTATAAGTATATATATATATATATATATATATATATATATATATATATATAATGAGAGAGAGAGAATCCCCGAAATGATACGCTAACTTATAAGATAAAAACATAAAATTTAGTATCGCCTACATCAAAGTTCCAACATTTTCCGATAAATAAATTTTAGAGAAACTACATTATAAGCGACAGTAGACAATTTTAATATAGCTATATTTTCCCAGAACACGAGTATAAAAACTGCCACTTGACGTCCAATCACTGAGGATGACATTGACAGACAAACAGACAGTCAGACGGCGAGAACAGCCGCCAGACAAAAAAAAAAAAAAAAAAAAAAAATTGGAAAAGGTGAAGAGATCAAACTTTAGATAACTCAAAGAGTGGCTGAAATAAAACAATTTGAAGTTTGTAACTGAACCTTTTACTCTCTCTCTCTCTCTCTCTCTCTCTCTCTCTCTCTCTCTCTCTCTCTGGATAACTTTTAAAAGTGGCTGAAATAGAACGATTTGAAGTTGGTAACTGACCTTTTACTCCTCTATCTCTCTCTCTCTCTCTCTCTGCCTTTTTCGTCATTGTGTTGACTACCTACTGCTTTGATTGACATCACAGTGTTGATGTAAATAAAAGTCCTGGTCGTTAAAAGAATTAATAGAATACCTTCAGATGCCTGGGGTATTATTTTCTTGAGATAGTTCGTCCTGAAATTGAGTAAATAAATAAATAAATAAAGGCCTAAAAATTCTTGAATGTTTTTTTTATAGAAAGCACTCTATCCAGCTATCATAACGAACTTGAATACATTAAAACGAACCCCAGTTTTAAACCTGCCAATAGAAAAACAAAAAGCACTGAGGAGATATAAGAATTAACTTTTTTTAGAATGTCAACCATTTGCAACGCACGCTCCCTCACCAATTTGTGATGAATGTCAAACACAAGTGTCTGCAGACAAATTTTAAAGGAATGCCAGAAATTCCAATGCCCGAGAAAAATATATCTCAAAAACCATACAATTTTATCTAAAAAAAACCGTACAATTTTATCTTAAAAACCGTACAATTTTATCAGAAAAACCAAACAACATTATCTCAAAAACCATACAATGTTATCTCAGAACCATACAATTTTATCTCAGAACCATACAATTTTATCTCAGAACCATACAATTTTATCTCAAACATATCATTTTATCTCAAAAACTGTACAATATCATCTCAAAAACCAAACAACTTGATTTTAAAAACCAAAAAATCTTATCTCAAAACCATACAATCTTATCTCAAAAGCCATACAACGTTATCTCAAAAACAATACAATTTAATCTCGAAAACCAAACAATTTTATCTTTAAAAACCATACGATTTTAGCTGAAAATGAAAAAAACTTCCCTGGAAGCAATTTTAAAATTCTAACAATACTACAATAAATCTTACAAGTCAAATTACTAACTAATCCTTCGGGCCAGCCCTAGAAGAGGTCTTGCCACTCAATGGCCTTGTAGAACGACTCTTTAGAAAAATAAAATACTGTACACAAAACGGTCACACCTCAAGACTTACAAAAACAAAGGACATTGAGAACGTCTGCCTTTGTAATTCCTTCCCCACAATACTTCAGGATAATGGTCTGTAGTGGTCTCTCGTCGATGTTTATTGCTTCCAGAGGTCTCTGGGGAACCGTACCGACCTCCCAAGGTCTCGTAGTAAGTAAGGGAGAAGAGGAAATGGTTGGAAAATCTTGCCTTTCTCGCTTGGCTACAACATATTTAGCGCAGATCTCTTGTTCTTACTCTCTTGTTTCCAGGATCCAAAATTTTTTATGCTTTTATCATTAATTATTCCGTTTCCTAATAAAAGTTAACAATACACTTTTTTGTAAATTCACGGGATCCAGATCTTGCATGTTTTTCGTTGATTATTTCGTCTCGTGATATAGGTTTTTTGTAAATTCTGGTAATAATTTGTATGGTTGGTAACTTAGTGAGGTGAATGATATGTGGATGATTGTAGAGGAATGGTGATTTCCTTATGAAAGTATATGTATACATGTGTGTGTGCGTGTATGTGTGTGTGTTTGTGTATTGTATGATTGGTAAGTTAGTGCGTTGAATGATAGTGGATGATTGTAGAGGAATGGAGATTTCCTTATGAAAGCATATATATATATATATATATATATATATATATATATATATATATATATATATATTATATATATATGTATATATATATATGTGTGTGTGTGTTTGTGTGTGCTTGTATATGTGTGTGTGTATAACAGCACAATAATGTTTTGACATGATCTTCAAAGCCCAATTTCAAAACGTATTTTATATTAAAAGCAACCTCCTTTAGTATACCATTATCTAAACTACTATAAAAACAATAATATATGCATGAATTAATCCGAAGGTAACAAATGTGTACATAACTTCAAAAACTTAACTATATTTCCCACATAATTCTTTCATCCATTCTACTCTCCAGACTTACGAACATAAACAAATAACATCAAAGTTCCTTACCCAATGTAAAGTCGACACGCAAACAACTTCTCCCGGAAGAGAACTTCATTCAGACTTGAGGAATCTGTCATTCGCATTGCATGCTGCCGATGCTGATGCTGCTTCAAGTGTTTGCTGGAAACACGGATCGCTTCTGTGCGCTTGAAGTGGTCTGCATTGCCTTAGATTTAGGATGATAGGTTTAGTTTTGGTCGGGAAGTCAGGGAAGGCGGGTTGCTCTAAGAGGATGATGACACTGAGATTAGCAAGGAATAAGTTCTTCTTTTTTTTAAAGGAAAACAATATGCGTGAAACTTGTCCCATAAGGGAATTACTTAAGGGTCTCTGCAACGTCCTTTAGGCCTCTAGCTGCGACCTCTTTCATTCCTTTTACTGTACCTCCGTTCATATTTTCTTCCATCTGATTTTCAACCCTCTCAAGCAATTATTTCATAGTGCAACTGCGAGGTTTCCTGTTAGATCCTCTTACTGCCAATTTCCCCTTCAGTGCTGAATGATCTCATAGGTCCCAGCACTTGGCCTTTAACCTAAATTCCATATTCAGTTCTGTTCTGTAACTGAAACTTCAGGGTTATCTTACAAAGGCTTCGTTTCAATTCAGGTTACGACAATTTGATAGAAGCCTCAATCTGCCATTTCTCCTTTTTTGTGTGTTAGAATATTACGGTAGCAAATATAATGAAGAACTGAAAGAGTTTTTAAAGAGATGGTGGAAAGTAAGATGAGAGAAAGAGAATGTGAACGGAGGTATAGTAAAAGGAATGAAAGGGGTTGCAGCTAAGGGCCGAGGGGATGCCGCAAAGTACCGTGAGTAATGCCTACAGTGCACCGCATGTGGTGGACTTTTTTGGCATAAGGCCCCTCCATCGGGGTAATGAATTTAAAACCTACGTAGGAATGTATTTCAAACAACTAACAATTATCTACACTGCCAAAATGTATAAAATTTTTGATGCAACAAAATGTACGACAATCTTGATGCAACAAAATGTATGACATTCTTCATGCAACAAAATGTATGACATTCTTCATGCAACAAAATGCATGACATTCTTCATGCAACAAAATGTATGACATTCTTCATGCAACAAAATGTATGACATTCTTCATGCAACAAAATGTATGATATTCTTGATGCAACAAACTGTATAACATTCTTGATGCAACAAAATGTATAACATTCTTGATGCAACAAAATGTATGACATTCATGATGCAACAAAATGTAAGACATCCTTGATGCAACAAAATGTATGACATTCATGATCCAACAAAATGTATGACATTCTTGATGCAACAAAATGTATAACATCCTTGACGCAACTAACACTTCAGCGAAGATCCAGCCGCCCCAACGAAGTGCAAATGTCTTCGAAAGTGAATTAACTAATTGTCTACGGAAAAATCTTCGGTGTGGGGAGAGGTTCCTTTGGGAAGGCAGACATCTGCGTCTGTCTGCTGAACGCAAGAAAGATCTTCGGGGGACTTCGAAAACTCTACAAGGACGAAATTCCCTTTTGTCAGAAAAGTGAAGTTTCCTGGGAAAAGAAAAAAAAAGAAAAACGGTTCAGGACGTTCGCTGATTTGGGGAAAGGGACGAATTTGGTAGAAATGTATTTTTCCTTATATTTTTGGGCTGTGTTTCTGTAGGAAATATACAAAGAGCGTCCTTGCCAACCTGAAATAATTGTCAATAAACAATTCTGGGTTTATCACAGCTGGTGAAAGAGTTAAAATGATATTCATTTGTGCAAAACATATATCCAACCAAAACAGTCACATTATTTTGGGTTCCTATACGTACAAACTAAAATTTTTAGGTTTCATACACCTGGTGAAAGATTAATCTATATTCAAAACATTCGCACCATTTTGGTTCCTATCTTTCTACAAAGTAACATTTTGTGGTTTAAACCACCAGGTGAAAGATTTGAAAGTTATACATATTTGTACAAAATAAATTTATATCCAAATATTCACATCATTTTTGGTTCCTATATCTCTACAAAATAAAAACTTCCATCTTTGAAACATCTGGCGAAGGATTCAAAATTAGGTTAATTTGTAATGAACAAATCTACTTGAAATTCAAATCATTTTTTTGCCCCTCCCACCCCCCCCCCCCACACTCCCCCACCCCCCACCCCCTCTAAAATCTGCTTCCATCTTCAATGATCAAAATCTGCTTCCATCTTGTAAAGAACAGAATCTGCTTCCATTTTTCAAAGAACAACATCTGCTCCCATCTTCAAAAGAACAAAATAGACCCAATAGGCAATAATATCTGGTTCACCGATAAATCCTTTTTGAGTTCCAGATTGGGTTTAGTAATCTGGAGTAAATCTGCCCTCCCTTCGTTATCTTTTTTAAAGACATTCGAAAAGGGAGAGCATGCAAAATTAGATATATACTTTAAAAGGGACAGACATTACTAAATTGCTGATGGAAATAGTCAGTTTCTAACACTTCTTTGGTACAAAATGTCATATCATTTATTCAATAGTAAACCATTTTCTCATTCATAACTTACTGTCAAGAATGACAACAACAAAAAATGGTATAGCATAATTCAAGATATTTCGTAATATCATTGTTAAAAATAAAAATTACTACATTAAACTTTAATAACAATAAAAAAATATCATAAAGCATCTAACTACAAGATTCATGCTAAATTCCCCATACTGCTTTTGTTTGTTTGTTTGTTTGTATGGTGTTTTTACGTTGCATGGAACCAGTATGGTTATTCAGCAACGGGACCAACGACTTTACGTGACTTCCGAACCAGGTCGAGAGTGAACTTCTATTACCAGAAATATACATCTCTAACCACTCAATGGAATGCCCGAGAATCGAACCCGCGGCCACCGAGGTGGCAGGTCAAGACCATACCGATCACGCCACCGAGGCGCTTCATACTGCTTTTTGGTGCAAGCGAAAGAGGACCAAAAACGTTCCTAGCCCAATTTCTCCCCAGGAACCTCCACTCCACTCCACGGGCGAAAGGAAATGAATTCTCGAGGCGCCTTGAAAACGTTTTCTTCCACTTCCAATTAAAGTGACCACCTTCCCTAAAACGTTTGTTCGTGCACATTATTATTATTATTATTATTATTATTATTATTATTATATTATATTATTGGGAGCATTAAGAATCATCAACTCTCATACTGCTATATTATTGTGGATCAGCAACCACCTTGATTATTTATTTATTGATCCATTATTATTATCACATTATCCATCAAACCTCTCACCCAGCTAGTATTCTATTGTGGATCTGCAACCATTATTGTTATTATTATTATTATTATTATTATTTTTCTTATTATTATTATTATTATTATTGAACTAAGGAACCCCAGTAACAAGGCTATGATATTGACAATTGAAAGCTTGTACATAATTATATTTTTAAACACTACAGTGGCTTTTAATTATCATTATTATTATTATTATTATTATTATTATTATTATTATTATTATTATTATTATTATTATTATTATTATTATTATTATTATTATTATTCTGTTGAATAAAATGGCAGAATTCAGCGAATTAATCTTATATATAATCTTTTCTATTTTTCTTATTACTCGCTTTTCTGGCTCAGCGATACTTCGCAATAATTGTCCAATATTCATATCAGGGATAATGCTGAAAGTGGTATTTTATTCAGAACAGGCTTTATTAATCAAAGGCTGGTATTATCAGTATAGTGGTATTATCAGTAAACTGGTATATGGGAAGGCGTTCCTCTGGTTCAGATCAAGCAGGGGTCGTCGTCGGTGTTGGTATCATTCCATAAGAGAGGTCAATGTCAGGCTAGGGTCGTCTCTGGTATTCAGGTGGTATTACTGCTGGTATAGCTCTGGCTTATCGCGACGTTTCAACCTTCTCGTAGGTCATCTTCTTGGCTGGTTAGCAGTAGAACTGAAGAGATGGTGTTGTTGTTGTATTAAGCCAACACTTCTTGTTGGCACGGGCCTTTCCCTTCTTTGGCCCGTAGGTGATCTGAAAAGATTCATTAGGTTCATGGTTAGATTTATGAGTTTGGAAATATTTTTAGTTGCAGAGATAGGAGTGAACAGGGGAAGGATGGTGGTGTCAGTAAGAGAGGGCCATCATGTCATATTGAAGTAGAAGTTTGAAAAATGTAAGGCTTTCGAATATTAGAGAAACTGTGCAGGTGGGGTTGTCCAACCCTTTACTCCCTTGGGTCCCTGTTGGAAGGATTTCAGTGTTAGGTAAAGTTTAGAAGAATGATAGTGGATTATGTGGATAGAGCCTTACAGTGAGGGGATGTGATGAGGGTGATTAATGTTACTTTAGCTTATTTACCTTGGTGGAGGTAGGTTGTAGAGCATCTGGGCATGCTCTTCTAAGTTTTCAATGATCGTTTTTGTGACTGTGGCAGCTCCATGCTCAGCATCTTGTGCAAGTAAATCAATTTGTGTAAGGGGTGTCTGTATCATCTGGTCTGAGGCAGGCTGCATCAATCTCCCATCTGATTGGTGCTAGCTGATCCTGAATTCTTCTTGTTTCAGGGGAGAGGTTACCTAAGCTAGTCCTTTTGGCGAAGGATGTTGCCAGTCTTTCCGCTTCTTCTAGTGGGTGAGGGTGAGTTGCTACAGGTGTTCTCTTCTTTCTGGCTACTCTGTTCAGCCACTTCCATAGCTCCGAGAGAGATGTGTACTGTGATAATTTTGTACACCATTCCATCCACTTTTCAATTCTAATTTCTTGCAGCTGCTGTTGAACATAATTTTTGACTGCTTGTAACAGTTCTCTGTTTTCTGTTGTCCTTTTCCTGTAGTTTTTATTACCCTGTTCAGTAGGGTTTTCAGTCTTCTTACTTCTGGGCAGTAGTACCAGGAGTCTTTGTAGTGTTAGAATTATCTAACTCAAATCAATTATAAGGCAAGTCTTTATACTTCAACTTACCTGCACCATTATCCAGAACAATTTCTTCTTGGATTCGAATTTTAAATCCTTTAATTAATTCACTTTTTTTCGGCAGAAAAAGAACACCCGTTCTTCTGTCCGACGGGTACCACAAGACCCTCGACTCTCGACTCCTTGTCGGACCAAAACTGTCAACAACTCCGTTTCCTTTCACTTTGTCCGAAACTCTCGAACAACGTTAAAATATAAAGACGGGAAAGCAAAACTGTTTCCTTATAAGGAATACATTTAACATTAAATTAATTAATTCAATTAGAATACAAAAAGGGGAAAGTTAAGAATTTACATTCAATATTAACAAACGGCAATCATTCAGTTTACTTTCCGTCCATAAACAAACACCAGAAATGGGGACTAAAATTAAGAAACAAACGAACTAGTCAATTCGACTATTCTCCCACGAATGAAATTACCATTCTCCAATCAACTATTTCTATATCTTCCCCAACCAACAAAAGAAAAGTGGTTACACAAAGAACCATTTTGACAGATTAACTCGACAACAAAAGACAACCTTTATAAAACAAAACAAACCATTGTTTACAATCTACCCTCAAGAGCTAAACTTATTAGGTTTCTGGAGGCAAGAGCAGTACTACGGGTAGGCCTAGTAGATGTTTCATTGGGCAAAGATGTTCCAGTGTCAGGTATTTTATCTGTCTCCAACTCACTAATATTTTCTTCTTGTTCTTCAATTTGAACATATAAATTAGGATCATTAAGCTCAGAATATATTCTAAAGGTATTAAAAAAACTAACGTTAATTTCACTTTCACTTTTATCAGGCTTAACAATACGAACAGTACGTACAACACCTTCGTTATCACTGAATGTTTCAACAATTCTAACCAATGGCCAATAAGTTCTAGATTTGGAAGGTAATTTAAAGAGTGCAATTTCCCCTTTTTCCCATTTTCTTGGAGGATGAAAAGAAGATCTATCCTTTTCTTTCAAACTTACTAAATATTCAGAAAGCCACCTTTCCTTAAAGCTTTCATAAAGTCCATCTCTAGTTTCCAAAGTACGAGCAAGGAGAGAAGAATACTCATCTTCCTCACCATACTCCCACTCAGGAACTTGTTCAGAATCACCAAACATTAATGAAGGAATAAATCTGCCAACCAAGAAATGATTAGGAGAAATTATATCTATCTCATTTTCACAAGATCTATAAGTTAAAGGCCTATTATTCAAAATTTTCTGAATGTCAGAGAGGAAAGTGACAAATTCAGAAAATGAAGGAGTAAATCTACCAAGAGTTTTAAAAAGGCAATGCTTAATTGTTTTAATTAATCTTTCCCAAACAGCACCGTACCACGCTGCGTACACAGGGATAGTCTTATGAGAAATTGAAGCGACCCTAAACTTCTCAAACTCAGAAGAAGTAAGTAACTGTTCAATTATATTACCAGCCTGAACAAAGGACTTTGCATTATCTGAATAAACAGCAACAGGAACACCAAACCTATTAGAAAATCTAATGAAAGCTAATATAAATTCCTAGGTTGACATAGACTGGACAACTTCCAAATGTATTGCTCTTGTATTGAAACAAGTGAAAATAAGAATGTACGCCTTAAATTTTTCTCCATTTTCTCCCAACCATAAGTGGCCTGTATAATCCACACCAGTATGAGCAAAAGGCACACTCAAATTAACCCTGGAAGATGGAAGCGAAAAAGGAGAAGGATACTTCACTGTGCTAGCATTATAACGCTTGCATACAATACAATCCTTTTAAGGACAGACAAAACAGCTTGCCTAGCCTTCACAATCCACAAACCATGCATGCGCAAAAAACTAAGAGTGGATCGCAAACCCATATGCATAGACTTACAATGGGCATAATAAATCAACAACCGGGTCAAATGATGCTTCTTATCCACAAGAATAGGATTGACAATACCAAATTTTAAAGTAATGTTTTTGTCAATCCGACCTTTAGTTCACATTATACCATTATCATCCAGAAACAAATTAAACTGCCTAACTAAAGGTGGAACTTCAACTAAAGAATTTCTATTCTTTAGATAAGATAATTCAAGGGAAAAGAAAAAGCTTCCTCTTGCATTAACCTTAGAAGGTAATTAGAAGCTGCCTCAACAGGGTCAGCTTGAATTTTCCTAAACTTATATACAACAGTAAATACCTTAGAAACTACACTTATAAGTCTAGAAAAACTAGAAAAATTACTAATATTCAGAAGAGGTTCCTTCTTAGGAAACATTACAGGAGAAATTAAGTCACCCTTCACATTATCAGGAATACAACCCAAAAGACCCTTAGGCCACTCGTCAGGAGAATTCAACCAAGAAGGCCCTTTGATCCAAAGACTGAAATTTTCAAGAAAATGCTTACAAGTACAAGGTTTAGTAAGTAAATCAGCCTGATTGCTAGATGAAGGAATATAAGCTAATGAAACTCTACAAAATCTATCAGAAATCTATCTAACAGATTAGAAATTTCCTTCAACCTATTATTCACAAATGTATTTCTCTTAGGAGCCCTATTAGTAAGAATCCAACTAAGAACTACTTGGCTATCTATAAAAAGAGTTATGCTTTCAATTTTAGTACAATTTAATAGATTATTTTCAAAAATAGTATCAAAACACTTCAAAGCTAATTGGGCGGCCAAAAGTTCTAAAGTCGGGAGAGTTTTCTCTAATAGGGCTAACCTTAGTCTTAGCAAATATCAGGGAACTATGACCACTTGCACAGCATACATAGCACAACCATAAGCTTCCTTCAAAGCATCTGCAAACAAAACAGTTTGATAGGACATCAGTTTTATAAGTTTGTCTGGAAAAAGAAGCTTGACTAACCTCCCTGTAAGAACTGCAAAATTTACTCCATAACTTAGCAATTTCAGCACTTGCTGTTTCATCCCAGTTCGAAACTTGCTGGCACAACTTACGAATAATAAGCTTGCCCTGCAGCATTATAGGTGCAAATATGTCAATAGGGTCAAAGACAGAAGACAAAGCTGACAAAATCTGACGCTTTGAGGAAGCATCCTTGTTCAATTGCTTAACCTTTAATTGTAAGGTATCCTGGTTAGAGTCATAAATATATCCTAAAATCTTCATTTCAGAAGAAGCTACCTTTTCATCTTCATCGAGAGTAGATAACAAAGCAGGACAATTAGAACCCCACTCCCGTAAAGGCAACCCCCCTGAATTCATAATTTCCTTAATAGAATTGATAATAAATGGTGCCTGGGCTCCCTGATTAGAAGAGAGCGCTAAGGTATCCATATAAAATTTGTCTTTAATCAGAGAAGCTACTTCATTCCCTCTATAACTAGACAAAGGATGTTGAATAATATAATTCAATATAAAAGGAGAACTTACAAATCCAAAAATTATGGTATTATACCTATAAGCAACAAACTTCCCATTTATTTTTCTAAAGAAACAAAATCTATTTCGATCAGACTCTAAAGATAACCTAACTTGGAGAAAAGCCTTCACTATATCAGCTACAACTACATAATCATTATTCCTGAAATACAAAACCAATGACAACAAGTTGTTCATCAAATCAATACCAGGAAAAGCGGCTTCATTTAATGAAGGAGCTTTTCCCACCTTTAAATTACAATTGAATACAGGACGGATTTTAGTGGTGGCATTTTCATCATTTCTTATGACAGGACGATGAGGAATGAATACTTGGCCTGCGGCTCTATTTTTAACAGGCTCAATAATGCCAAGCTCCTCCTGTCTATCAAAAACTTCCTCATATTTATAGGATATATTCTGATCTTCTAATTTAGAGTAAATCCGCTCAGCAACTGCCAATGAAATCTTTAAATTGTTAGGGATTTTTTCAATTAAATCCTTTTTCCATGGTAACTGAACGTGATAATGTCCTTCATGAAAAGAAATTGATTTAGCAAATTCAGCAACTTGTTGGTCTTCATAAGGAAGGGAATTTTCATCTTTAATCCCAATCGATTCTAAGTTATAGAAATTGTCGAGTCCATACTCGACACAAGAATCAGGAAAGATATCATTCAATGGATAGAACTTATAGCCTACTGGATTAACTGCAAAATTTACTAATAGTTTATGTTTTCCAAGTTGCTTAGGAGGAACAAATTCCAGAAGTCTAATCTTATCAGGCTCAGAAGTCTGTTTAATCTCCAAATTAAGGGAAGAATTATAAAAAACTCTAGATTCTCTGTTACATTCAGGTACATATTTAATCTCCTTATTAGGAATAGACCTAACAGATTCAGCTTTACCATTACCTCTTGGTCTATTTTCCAAGATTTTATTACTATCAATTATAGGACATGACTCTACCTCTCTTATTGGTTTATCTCTAACACAAGGTTCATAAGAATCAATTCTCTCATAAAAAAGCTTCCTTTGTGAAGGATGAACAAAATTGACTACTGTACCAAATGGAATAACCCCATTGGCCAACTTAATTACTCTAACCTTAATATTAAATAACTCTACAGAGTCTAAATCTAACTGACTAAATTCCTGAAGGATATCATTCCCTAGGATACCTAATATATTTACAATTTCAGAATTCCTTCCTGGGTAATTATTACATACAGAATAACCTGCAGATTCCAAATTTTTAACTACACAAGGCAACATAGGAATTTGGAGGGAAAGATTAAAATTTTCCAATGCAAAAAAAAGACA
The DNA here is from genome assembly GCF_015104395.2 of Macrobrachium nipponense. NCBI lineage: Eukaryota > Metazoa > Arthropoda > Malacostraca > Decapoda > Palaemonidae > Macrobrachium > Macrobrachium nipponense. The sequence continues at coordinate 38,403,524 of NC_061103.1, forward strand.
ACTAGACTTTATCCCACAAGGCATTGTTAAATCAGCTACCAAATGAAATCCCTCACTAACTCTAGCTGGCAACCCAAAAGAAGAAACTAACCTAGATAAAGGAGCACCACAATAATCTCCTAATTTACAATCAACAATTTGTTTATTAATAACACTAAACTGGGCTCCAGTGTCTAATAGAAAACAACATTTAAAAGATTTCCTACCCCTACCAACTTTTGAGTGTAATAAAGGGAACAAATATTTCAGACCCTGATTGACAACTTAATACTTCTTTACCAAAATCCTTAATAGCATGAGGACACATTGCTCCATGATGTTCAGATTTATTGCAAGAAAAACATTTATAAGGTAACAATGATTTATTTCCCGGACATTCCGAGGCCCTATGCCTATCACTCAAGCATTTAATGCATAAAGTTAGTTCTTCAGCTCTATTCTTCCTAGCTTGCCAAGTATCAAACCTAGTACATTTAGAAGAGTTATGACCTGTTTCTTTACAAAATTTACATCTACCAGAAGATAAAGGTTTACTGGTAAATTGAACTTTATTAGAATCATTACTAGCAGTAGATTTATTACTATACTTTGATTGTTGGAAATTACGGTCTTTACCTTCATATTTAACTTTAGGTTTTGCACCAGAATTTTCATTATGACCTAAACTAAGGCGTGCAATAATACTCTGATAATTATCTAACAACTGGTTAAAATTGGGATAAGAAGATCCTGTAGTTCTAGAGAGTTCTATCAAAAAATTTCTAGAAAGTTTCCTATTTACAATTTTGCTAATTAGCAATAGAGCAGCCGAATCGACTTCAATCAGATCTATACCAAGTCCCTTCAAGTCAATGAATTTATTATTCAAAGATTCTACTTCACTAAAAGATTTCACTTCAGAAGTGTTCAAAACTTCACCTATTATTTGATCAATTATGTTATCTTCGACCAGAAAATTAAGATCTAATTGCTTAAAAGCCAAATCAAAACCCTCATCATTTACTGTAATGTTTTCTACTATACTTAACGCTTCACCTCACAAATAACCCTTTAAATAAATAAACCTTTGAGCATTAGTTAAGTTAGGCATACCAGCCAAAGCATTATCAAAAGCCTTCTTAAAGTTAAAATAGGCAAATGGATTAACTGCATTGTTTTCAAACTTTTGAATTTGTATAGGAGGGAGAGGTAATTTTACAATTTTACTAGAACCATTTGAGGAGTATTCTTACCTCCAAACAAATTATCAAATTTTACTCTAAATTCTGACAGTTTTCTGTATTTCATAATGATAATCTCTTGCTGCTTGCATAATACTATCTAGTTCATCTTCAGCAGCAATTTCACAAATGCTTGCGTCAAAATTCTCAACTATTACTAAATTAGCATTAATTTGATGAATAAGTTCTTGTAACAAATGACTATTAATTTGATCGTCCTTTAAAGAGTCAACCTTCTTAACATCAAGAGTTATTAAACCCTTAACATAGGCCCTCTTTCTAATTAACTTTTTTATTTCAGAATCAGTCATCTTGAACAATGCTATTAACCAATACTAAATAACCCAAAGAAAAAATCTAAACTTAACTTAATCAAGTCAATGCAAAGCAAGTTATTATCAATTACTTCCTAATGAAAAAATACAGCATACTATGCTAACAGCAAAACTTAGGCTAGCCTACCTCAAACTTTATCAATAATAATTTAGATTACACTTAACATCAGCTAGGCTAATCAACAGGTTATTTAAATGAAAAGGTTACTAACATAACCTAAACTAACTTAATCTAAACTTAAATTAATACAAGTATAAATAAGGACCAATACTGCTCCTTTCCTTATAAGGAATAACAACAGTATACAAAAAATCCTAACATTACAAAACCCAGATGAGCCAAGAGAAACACACAAAGATGCGACTAGGCCTAGACCTCCTAGGGTTAACGAAATACCGCTCTACGTCATCCTTGATGTTTTCAAAGGTTGCGCCCCCTTTACAGATGTAATTAAACCCGTCACATTCTCTTAAACTCAACTCGGACAACCTCCGCACCCAGCTATGCCCAATAACAAGTGTCATAGCCAAAGAAAAACAAAACAACAAGACGAAAAGTAAATGAAATCTTATGGAGTAAAAAAAGTATTAAAATTCGAATATGTTAGAATTATCTAACTCAAATCAATTATAAGGCAAGTCTTTATACTTCAACTTACCTGCACCATTATCCAGAACAATTTCTTCTTGGATTCGAATTTTGAATCCTTCAATTAATTCACTTTTTTTCGGCAGAAAAAGAACACCCGTTCTTCTGTCCGACGGGTACCACAAGACCCTCGGCTCTCGACTCCTTGTTGGACCAAAACTGTCAACAACTCCGTTTCCTTTCACTTTGTCCGAAACTCTCGAACAACGTTGAAATATAAAGACGGGAAAGCAAAACTGTTTCCTTATAAGGAATACATTTAACATTAAATTAATTAATTCAATTAGAATACAAAAAGGGAAAAGTTAAGAATTTACATTTAATATTAACAAACGACAATCATTCAGTTTACTTTCCATCCATAAACAAACACCAGAAATGGGGACAAAAAGTAAGAAACAAACGAACTAGTCAATTCGACTATTCTCCCATGAATGAAATTACCATTCTCCAATCAACTATTTCTATAGTAGGTGTGGTCTCTTCTTCCTACTCTCATGGGCATTGCCCTGTTTGCTGTATTGTGTATAGCCTCAACTAGATCTTTTTCTAGCTGATCTGTCTTCTGGAGGTGTATATTGTGCTGCACACTCTTCGAGGGCTTGACGAAATACAACCCAGTCTGCTAGGTCTTGGTTCCATGTTGGAGGAGGTGGCGGTAATGGAGGTAGTTGCTGCATCTCCAACTCTGTTACTGTGGCAAAGTGATCGCTTACTAGTGTCGGGTGCAATTGTCACCTTGTTAGGTGTCTGATTGTTGTTGTGGCAAATGTCAAATCTAATCTGCCTCCTCTTATGTGTGTGGGTTGCCCCGAGTTGAGTAGTGAGACTCCTTCAAACTCTTCTAGAGAGAATGCTATGTGCTCTCCAGGTTGGTTTGTGGTTGATGGGGATGAAAGCAGAGGGTGATGTGCGTTAAAGTCCCCCCATATAATTGTTGGTGAATCTGCTGCATGTGCGAAGAGCTGTGTGAGTTGTAGTTCTCCTGTATCTTCTCTATGTGTTTTTCTTTATATATTGTATATGTCTATCCTCTGGTTTAGCAGTGTGATTCTCACTGCTAGTGTCTCCACATTGTTGCCACAGGGGATTGGGTTGTGTTCTCACTGTTGGGATTGTATTCTTGAGAATTGCCAATCCTCTGTCCGTGCCTATGCATGGGGTTGTGTAGACGTTATATCCAGTTATTCTGAATTTTATCCCAGTTGTTGGCATGGTTTCTTGAAGCAGAATGATGCCCACATTTTCTGTTTTGCAGGCTGTAATTAGTGTAGATGCCTTCGTCCTTATTCCACCAGCGTTCCAGTTGACGATTTTCAACATGATTGGTATGTTGAGGAGAGCTGTCTTGGGTCTCTTGGTGTATAAGTTCTTCCAGTTTCACCTGTCATGTATTCAGTGACTGATGATGATGATGAGGATGAGTTGGATGAATTGAGAGGGGTGGGGGTTATTGGGTCAGAGGATGTGGAAGGTGAGGGGTTGAGGGAGGATGTGGAAGGTAGAGGTGAGGGGGTTTGAGGAGCGGGGTTTGCTGCAGCTATGGTACTGCATCCTGCATAGAGGTAGAGGGGGAGGGGGACTTGGAAGCTCCTCTAATGAAGCTTTTTAGTAGTACTTCTATGCCCTCCTGAACGGTTTCTGCATTGATGTCTCCCTGTATGATGCGGATGGAGAAGTCTGTCAATCTGTCTCTTAGATCCATTGTTTTTATGAATATGGTTCTTGGCATTGGTTTAGGTACTTGAGGACTCATTTGCTGGGGGTGAGCCTTCTCGTTGCAGACCTGGGGCTGTTTCTTTTTTTGCTGGGTCCTGTTTCCTTCCTCGATTCCTCCAGCTCTTCCCTGGTGTAAAACCTTCTTCTGAGCTGAGGTTTTGGGGCTGCTCTTCCTCTAGACATGCTTCTTTCTTTTCTTGCCTCTTTGGGTAGAGCAGTGTGACTTTGCCAATCTTTCGGGACATCCCCAGGCCATTGCAATGTGTGCCTTGCTGCAGTTGGGGCACTTTGGTGTTGTCGGCTTCCCTGCTTTGCATTTTGCAATGCACTCCTCAGTAGAGTGCTTTTTGCTGAAGATTGCACAGGTCTCCTGCTTTGCCTGTCATTGGCTTTTGTGGTGTCCAAATTTTTGCACTTGTAACACCTGAGTGGTTCTGGGTAGTACGTTTTTACCCAATATCTTCCAAAGACTCCCAGGTCAACTCTCTCTGGAATGATCCCCACTAAAGTAACCAGGACCACTTTGGTAAGGATGCCTTGCTTATTTTTCTTCCTTACTGCAGCTGTTATGTTGCTTGCGCTTCTTAAGTGGGTTTCTGGCATTTCAAGTGGGTAGCCTACCACTACTGCCTTCTTGATCTTCTCTTCTTTCTTGAGCTTCTTTATGGTGATGGCTGTGGTGGTCCTCAGGGTGCTTATCGTCCTTGAATCTCTGGATGAGATCGTCCAATGTCCCTCCCTGTTAGGTTTTGCCTGGAATTGCAGGTTCTTGAATTTGTTTTGGAAGGCTGCTATAGCTCTGAAGCCTTCAGTGGAGTTGCTGGCCATGACTCTGAAGTGTAATTAACCATAGTCCATTCCTGATCATCATCATCGTCCTCCTTTGTTCTTTTCTTCCTTTGATCCTCAGCAGTTCCTATGGCTTCCATATTGGTAGTCTCTACCAGTTCCTGTTGTTGTTGCAGTTCCATTTCAGACATCCTTAGGGGTGCTTCCTACTCAAAAGGGGGGGAAGGGGGGAAAGTAAAGGAAGCTAGTGCGCCTGGTTGGGTTGTCCAACCCTTTAAGCCCTAGGGCACCAGACAAAGTTAAAGTTTGAGTAGAAGAATGAAATTATAGAACCTGAAACTGTAATTAAATGTTACTTATTGTTATTATTATTATTATTATTATTATTATTATTATTATTATTATTATTATTATTATTTATTATTATTATTATTACTTCATTATTATTATTATTATTACTACTATTTTTATTACTTTATTATTATTATTATTATTATTACTATTATTATTATTACTTCATTATTATTATTATTATTACTACTATTTTTATTACTTTATTATATTTTATTATATTATTATTACTATTTTATTATTATTATTTTTTTTTTTTTTTTTTGCTCTATCACAGTCCTCCAATTCGACTGGGTGGTATTTATAGTGTGGGGTTCCGGGTTGCATCCTGCCTCCTTAGGAGTCCATCACTTTTCTTACTATGTGCGCCGTTTCTAGGAACACACTCTTCTGCATGAGTCTTGGAGCTACTTCAGCGTCTAGTTTTTCTAGATTCCTTTTCAGGAATCTTGGGATCGTGCCTAGTGCTCCTATGATTATGGGTACGATTTCCACTGGCATATCCCATATTCTTCTTATTTCTATTTTCAGATCTTGATATTTATCCATTTTTTCCCTCTCTTTCTCTTCAACTCTGGTGTCCCATGGTACTGCGACATCAATGAGTGATACTTTCTTCTTGACTTTGTCAATCAACGTCACGTCTGGTCTGTTTGCACGTATCACCCTATCTGTTCTGATACCATAGTCCCAGAGGATCTTTGCCTGATCGTTTTATATCACTCCCTCTGGTTGGTGCTCGTACCACTTATTACTCCAAGGTAGCTGATGTTTCTTGCACAGGCTCCAGTGGAGGGCTTTTGCCACTGAATCATGCCCCTCTTTTTGTACGGGTTCTGTGCAAGTGCCGAGCATTCGCTTGCTATGTGGTTTTAGGGTGGTTTTCATTTTTCGTATTGCACTTCCTACATATGGGAGAGATGTTTGTTATTTCCGTCTATCGTTATTTAAATATATCTGGTTCTTAGGGCCTGATCTTGTGCCGCTGTTATCATTCCTTCAGTTTCCTTCTTGAGCTCTCCCCTCTGTAGCCATTGCCATGTGTCATCGCTGGCTAGTTCTTTAGTCTGTCTCATGTATTGTCCGTGCATTGGTTTGTTGTGCCAGTCCTCTGTCTGTCTGTCATTCTCCTGTCTCTGTATTTTATTTACTGGTCTTCGTCTACTTTTATTAGTCCTTCTTCCCATTGCAACTCTTTTTAGCCCCAACTCGTCTTCACTGGTTTTCAGATATTGCCCCAGTGCTCTGTTTTTCGATGTTGACACAGTCCTCTATACTTAGTAGCCCTCTCCCTCCTTCCTTTTGTGTTATGTATAGTCTGTCCGTATTTGCTCTTGGGTGTAGTGCTTTGTGTATTGTCATATGTTTCCTGGTTTTCTGATCTATGCTGCGGAGTTCTGCCTTCGTCCATTCCACTATTCCTGCGCTTTATCTGATTACTGGCACTGCCCATGTGTTTATGGCTTTTATCATATTTCCGGCGTTGAGTTTTGACTTTCGTATCACCTTGAGTCTCTGCATATATTCTTTCCTGACCGTGTCCTTCTCTCTTGGTGTTTTATATCACCCCTCCTTCCATTATTCCCAGGTATTTGTATCCTGTCTCATCTAGGTGTGTTTGATGTTGCTCCCATCTGGTAGCTTTATCCCTTCAGTTCTCGTTACTTTGCCTTTTTTTTTTTGTATGTTGACTAAGGCGCATTTTTCTATTCCAAACTCCATCCTGATGTCCCCAGATACAATCCTTACAGTCTGGATTAGGGTATCTATTTCCTTGATGCTCTTACCATACAGCTTGATGTCGTCCATGAACATCAGATGGTTGATTCTGTTGCCTCTTTTTCTTGAGTTGGTACCCGGCATCCATCTTCTGTAGTACTTTGTCATGGGAATCATGGCTACTACGAAGAGTAGTGGGGACAGTGAGTCGCCCTGGAAGATCCCTCTCCTGATATTAACCTCTGCTAGTCTTATTCCAGAGCTTGTAAGTATTGTATTCCAGTTGCGCATTGTATTTTTGAGGAAGCTGATGCTGGAGTTGTTCTGCTATTCGTGGGTGTAGGGCCTTGAAGTTTTTGAGCCAGTATCCATGGACTTCATTATTATTATTATTATTATTATTATTATTATTATTATTATTATTATTATTATTATTATTATTATTATTATTATTATTATTATTATTATTATTATTATTTTATTTCTTTCTTTTCTGTTGGAAGGGAGGCCCTATCTAGCCTATTGGTAGCTGTTTACTGACTGCAGCAGTTGCAGCTGGGGAATCCCCTTACTGCTCTCAGAGCACTAAGACGACCCAGCAGTCAAGTCCTTCAGTCAGGGAATTCTTTAGGTAGGGAAATAAAACTCTTAGTCCAGTTTACTGATCTCAATTACACACTCTCACACACACACAAACTTACACTTGGCTTATAATGCCAATTTTTTTCAAACCAAACCTATCGCCCTATCTTAGATTCTTGGCTTATAGGCGCCAAGCCTATCAGTCCTATGCCACTTGCCACAGACAGCGAGAGTGGGAGATTTTGACTCTTGGGTCCTGCTTCAACTGGAGTTTTAAGACCCCAACGGCTACCATATTTTCCACAGGAAAGTCTGTTAGTAAGGGAAAGTTAAGTAGTGTTAGAGGTAGAGACGTTTTCTATTGTCAAAGATAATTTTGCTTTTAAAATGTCTGAAAAACAGCAATATTTCTGAGGCAGAGCCTTCAGAAGTGGCAGCAGGCGACGCTGAGGGCGCCCTTCAGCAGTCTACTCTGCAGGAGTGGTAGAAGGGGAGCAGCAGGCAGCAGCAGCAGCAGCAGCAGCAGGCACCAGCAGCAGCAGCAGGCACCAGCAGCAGCGGCAGCAGCAGCAGCAGGCAGACCGTCGGGAAATGGTGGCAGCAGCAGCAGCAGCAGCAGGTAGGATCCAGCAGCAGTCGGCAGGCAGGTCTCGGCAGAGAGGAAGTTCATCTCACTGTGGGATCAGTGAGAGAACTGAAGAGATGGTGTCTGCAAGCCGATATTTATAGCGGCCCGAATCCTAGAGCTGCGTTCTCATTGGTCGAGCCGGTCTGGGGCGAAAGTCTGGGATCTCTCGTTGATGGTTGCAGGGATGCAGCCATGCGAGCGCTAGAGTAGTGCATCGGGGTATATGGGAAGGCGTTCCTCTGGTTCAGATCAAGCATGGGTCGTCGTCGGTGTTGGTATCATTCCTCATCACCAGGCTGCTTGTCTTCTTCGTTTTATAATATATTATTAAATTTATGGTCTTGTCCTGATTGGTGGGGGTGACGTTTCTCTCTATGATGGTCTTGAGGGCTTGCTCGTTCTCCTTATACCTTTGGTGAAAGTGCCCTTTGTAAAAAAGCTTGATGGGCTCTGGGATGTCGGTCTGGATAAGTATGAAGGCGGCAGTTTTGTCTGTCCTACATACAGTGATGTCCTCTCGTTTCTTTAACTGCTTGGCTGCTTCCCTCAGGTGATGATACTGCTGCGGTAGTCTCCACGGTCTGTGAAGGCGTCGTCAAGCAGAAGTGGTTGAAGGGCGTCAGTCGTCCGTAGGTTCCCAAGGTCTTCTTGCTTTTGGATGCCATCAAGGAGATATTCGATTTCTAGTCGTTTATCCATCGGCCTCGGCTGTGTGATGAAGTGGCAGTTAAGGCCCATCCGTAGGATCTTGTCTTCTTCTGGTGTAGGGACATGGTCAGTGAGGTTGATGTACTCTTCCTGCCCTTGTGGGAGGCGTATCTTGCCCCCGTTGAGGGCGACGAGCTTCTTAGTTACGGTCCTGTTCTTCTTTTCAGCATCTTTCTCTCCCAAGCAATATCGTTGCGTTGCCCACGATCTTGGGGTTTGTCTGCTGAGGCACGAGGCGGGTCTGCTACAGGATCTGTGCGATGGCGGAGGTCTTCCCATTCGGAGTATAGGCTGTCCTTCTCCTCAATGAGTGTGGCCTTCTCTTGTTCTTAGGCAAAAAATTGTCACTGCAGCAGGGTCCTCCTGAAGCTCCTCTTGCCTGGTTCTCGCTGGGCGGTAGGGTCATGTAGCCTGAAGAATGTATATTTTGGAAGAAGACCCTCTTTTAAACAAGTTCTGTTGAATAAAAACGCAGAATTCAGCGAATCAATCTTATATATTATCTTTTCTATTTTTCTTATTACTCGCTTTTCTGGCTCAGCGATCTTCGCAATAATTTTCCAATATTCATATTAGTGATAATGCTGAAAGTGGTATTTTATTCAGAACAGGCTTTATTAATCAAAGGCTGGTATTATCAGTATACTGGTATTATCAGAATACTGGTATATGGGAAGGCATTCCTCTGGTTCAGATCAAGCATGGGTCGTCGTCAGTGTTGGTATCATTCCGTAAGAGAGGTCAGTGTTAGGTCGGGGTCATCTCTTGCATTCAGGTGGTATTACTGCTGGTATAGCTCTGGCTTATCGCAACGTTTCAACCTTCTCATAGGTCATCTTCTTGGCTGGTTACCAGCAGTAGAACTGAAGAGAAGGTGCCTGCAAGCCAATATTTATAGCGGCTCAAATCCTAGAGCTGCGTTCTCATCGGTCGAGCCCGTCTGGGGCGAAGTCTGGGATCTCTCATTGATGGTTGCAGGGATGCAGCCATGCGAGCGCTAGAGTAGTGCATCGGGGAATGAATGTCAGGGGTCCTCCCTGCGGTAGGAATCCTATCATCCCGCTGGTGCTCCTGGATATTTGGTTGGTTGTTTGCTGCTGATCTTCGGGCGGCGGTATGGAAGAGAGACGTTTCTTGGGTAATGTTCAAGTTAGGTTTCTCCTTTCCTATATGGAGGGCTTCCAGGATTCGTAAACGTCGGGGATCGGTGGTTTGGTCAATTATTTTGATATTAGGTACAATATTGCTCCTGGGTATGTGTATGAACAGAGAGAGCGAGTGCCCTGAGAGGTATAAGCACTCCACCATCAGCGCCTTCGTCATGAGTGCCCTCTCGCATTGCTCTTCCTGGAGCGACACACATAGCAAACTGGAACGAACGGCCCAGGTCCTTGTCGACAATGGACACACTAATCGCGCCGTCGATGCTGTGATAGCAAAGCAAGTTGAAGATTGGTATCTCCAGGAACCCCGCCCCGACATCCCAGAACTCATCAAGCTTTTTTACAAAGGGCACTTTCACCGAAGGTATAAGGAGGACAAGCAAGCCCTCAAGACCATCATAGAGAGAAACATCACCCCCACCAATCAGGACAAGACCATAAATTTAATAATATATTATAAAACGGCCCCCTGCAGGATCCCTTGAAGAAGACGAGCGTGGTCTACCGATACACGTGCCCTGTCCGAGGATGGCTCAGCAAATATATTGGCATGACCACCATGCGATTCTCCAAGAGAATCTCCTGCCACGCCCAAGAAGGAGCCATTTATAATCACGCCAGGACTGCTCATAACGTAAGATTAAAAAGGAGCGATATTGTACCTGATATCGAAATAATTGACCAAACCACCGATCCCTGACGTTTATGAATCCTGGAAGCCCTCCATATAGGAAAGGAGAAACCTAACTTGAACATTACCCAAGAAACGTTTCTCCTCCCTACCACCGCCCGAAGATCAGCAGCAAACAACCACCCAAATATCCAGGAGCACCAGCGGGAGGATAGGATTCCTACCGCAGGGAGGACCCCTGACATTCATTCCCCGATACACTACTCTAGCGTTCGCATGGCTGCATCCCTGCAACCATCAACGAGAGATCCCAGACTTCGCCCCAGACCAGCTCGACCAATGAGAAAGCAACTCTAGGATTCGAGCTGCTATAAATATCGGCTTGCAGACACCATCTCTTGCAGCTAAGTCCAGACACAACACAGGGCACACAACATCTACCACCCTGGAAGAAGGACACTGCAATATATAAATACACAAGCCTGCCAAGAGCAAAAGAAGACTGCACAAGAGAAGAGCTAAGAGCTGCAGCCTATGAGGAAATCAGAAACACTGAGATCATAGGGGCACAAACATATCACACCGATGGCACTGTAGATCCTGAGAATCAAACTACGGGAGCTGCAGTATATTCAAGTAAATTCACAGCCTGCTGGAGGACCTCCAACCACGCCTCCACTATGCAGACAGAATTAACAGCAATAAGACAGGCACTGCTATACTCACTGGAGAATGAAGAAGGGCCAGTAATCATCCACACCGACTCAGAGTCCTCAATGCAAGCCTTGCAACAACAGAAAAACAAAGAGAACAAGGCACTGCTGGCTGGAATTAAAACACTGCTGCACCAGCACAGCAAAAGAAGAAGACCTGTTACCTTAAACTGGATACCCAGTCACATAGGAATTCCAGGCAGCGAGAGGGCCGATGAGCTAGCCAAAAGCACAAAGCACATTGACAGAGTGCAGATACACATACAACCTGCACTGCAACAAGTCAAGAATGCGATGAAACCACTCTGCAAAGAAAACCTGCTAAAAGACCATCATGAGTGGATAGAAAAGAACTCACCGTCTGCCAGATGGTATAAGAGGTCGACTGACCTAGTGCCTCCTCCCATAGACAGGCACACACCAAGAAAACTTGCTGTGATCATCCACAGACTCAGGCTAGGATACAAAGCTTGCTGAACAATCGTGGAAAACAGTGTCAGACCATGTGAACACTGTCAAGAAGAAACACAGCAACCACTCCTTCACTACCTGCTGGAGTGCAGAGAAACAGCACAGCTAAGAGGTGCAGCACAAATTGATTTACTTGTACAAGATGATGAGCATGCAGCTGCCACAGTCGCAAAAACAATCATTGAAAACTTAGAAGAGCATGCCCAGATGCTCTACAACCTACCTCCACCAAGGTAAATAAGCTAAAGTAACATCAATCACCCTCATCACATCCCCTCACTGTAAGGCTCTATCCACATCATCCACTATCATTCTTCTAAACTTTACCTAACACTGAAATCCTTCCAACAGGGACCCAAGGGAGTAAAGGGTTGGACAACCCCACCTGCACAGTTTCTCTAATATTCGAAAGCCTTACATTTTTCAAACTTCTACTTCAATATGACATGATGGCCCTCTCTTACTGACACCACCATCCTTCCCCTGTTCACTCCTATCTCTGCAACTAAAAATATTTCCAAACTCATAAATCTAACCATGAACCTAATGAATCTTTTCAGATCACCTACGGGCCAAAGAAGGGAAAGGCCCGTGCCAACAAGAAGTGTTGGCTTAATACAACAACAACACCATCTCTTCAGTTCTACTGCTAACCAGCCAAGAAGATGACCTACGAGAAGGTTGAAACGTCGCGATAAGCCAGAGCTATACCAGTGTAATACCACCTGAATACCAGAGATGACCCCGGCATGACATTGACCTCTCTTACGGAATGATACCAACACCGACGACGACCCCTGCTTGATCTGAACCAGAGGAACGCCTTCCCATATACCAGTATTCTGATAATACCAGTTTACTGATAATACCACTATACTGATAATACCAGCCTTTGATTAATAAAGCCTGTTCTGAATAAAATACCACTTTCAGCATTATTCCTAATATGAATATTGGACAATTATTGCGAAGTATCGCTGAGCCAGAAAAGCGAGTAATAAGAAAAGTAGAAAAGATAATATATAAGATTAATTCGCTGAATTCTGCCATTTTATTCAACAGAACTTGTTTCAAAGAGGGTCTTCTTCCAAAATATTATTATTATTATTATTATTATTATTATTATTATTATTATTATTATTATTATTATTATTATTATATGGAACAAGCCCACAGGGGCCAATATCACAGAGGGGTTTAGGAAATAAGGTAAGAACTGAATTATTGTTATTGTTATTATTATTGTTATCATTATTATTATTATTATTATCAGCATGAACCCTATTCATATGGAACAAGCCCGCCACAGGGGCCACTGACTCGAAATTCAAGCTTCCAAAGAATATGATAGTGTTCATTTGGAAGCAGTAACAGAAGGTAACAGAAAATACAGGATAAAAAGAGATCAGTATTAAGACAATAAACTAACAAATGAATGAGTAAATAGATAAAATTGTAAGTAGATGATAATATCACAAGTAGTAATGCACTGCATCTTACTTTGAACTTTCAATTCACCTCAAGTGATATATTGAGCGTCTTGGCACAGTTCCTCGTTGTGTTCAACATTTTGAGAAGAGAGAGGAGAAGGAAGACGTGGGGGCCATTCACAGCCGGTAGACTCTCTCTCTTCAATGGAGATGGATGGTGTGATTCGTCCCGTTCATGGATAAGCTATCTGAGAGAGAGAGAGAGAGAGAGAGAGAAGATCCATTTTGACTAGACCGGGTGTGCCAGCAGTCAGAAGATTGTTCTCTCTGTCTGTCTGTATGCCTGTCTCTCTCTATCTCTCTCTGTCTGTCTGTCTGTCTGTCTCGATATATAATACATTATATATATATATATATATATATATTATATATATATATATATATATATATATATATATATAATATATATATATATGTATATACGATATATATATATATATATTATATATTATATATATAATTATTATATATACATGGGAATACTTGATCACGAAGTATATAAAACGTGATGCTATGTATAAATAAAGGTTTTTTTGCCACGAAGGAAAAAAAATGAAAAAACGAGTTGGCCGAGTACTTTCGGTCCTATTCGGACCCTTTACTGAGGCATACTGGTTTTACAAAGAACACCATAGTCAAAAGAAGGCTTAATATACAAACTGACACTACCAAATTAGCCATAAGGGCGATTTTCACTCTACAGAGAGGAGGAGGAGTCATAGGCTAGCCACACCTTGAAGATATTCGCGGTAAACAAGTGATTCTTCCAGAAAAACAGTACATTTTGAAAACAACACGGGAGCATATACAATTTAATATCATGAATTTTTACACAAATTTTCCCAACAAAAAATTATTATTAATGAAAAGACGAAAGAAAATATAAATATATATATATATATATCGAGCAAGAGAAAGAGGGAGAGAAAATATCGAACCAGAGAGAGAGAGAGAGAGGGAGAGAGAGAGAGAAAGGCAGAGAGAGAGAGAGAGAGAGAGAGAGAGAGAGAGATGAGATGAGAGAGAATTAATAACTATAATTACATGTGGGACTAATTTTATTAGGTTGTTCATTTATTTTGAGGTCCTTCATAAACATCTTACAAAATATATGGGTCCAAATGGTACATTCCCAGACTAAGATTTAGGTTGTTTTTATTAGTGATTTGTATAATTGCCGATTCCAGTAAATTTCTTGAAACATAATCATTAGATCTAGCAATTACCGAGGCATCACCCCAATTAATACAATGAGATTTTTCACTCAGATGGATAAACAGTGCATTGAAGCCTGGGCTGTTCTAACTGAATACATATGCTGCTTAACCCGAACACATAAATTTTTACTAGACTGACCAACGTAAAACGATGGGCAATCCTTACAAGGAATTTTGTAAATGATGTTGTTATTTGTTACGGGACTATTCTTAATTAGCATATCTTTAATGGTATTGTTATACGAGAACACTACATTAACATTAAATGATTTAAATATTGATTTTATGGTTTCAAATCCACGAAAATAAGGAAAGCTAAGTACATTTTTAGGGATTTCTTTTCCATTAATAGCAACATTATAAAACTTTTTATGAGCTTTCTGATAACATAAATCAATTAAATGAGGTGGGTAGCAGAGATCGTTTCCTATCTTTTTTATGTATTCTATTTCTTGGTCCAGGTATTGTGGACTCGTGATACGCAAAGCGCGTAGGAACATAGAAGTAAAAATGGAAATTTTAATATTAAGATGGTGGCCAGAATAAAAATGTACATATGTTAAATTATTTGTGGGTTTTCTATAAATACTGAATTTGCATTGGAAAGATTCTCTATGTATTAATACATCTAGGAAAGGGATGACATTGTTATTTTCAATTTCAACAGTGAATTTTATGGATGGCACTAAATTATTCAATTTAGACAGTAAATCATTTACATCGATACCACTAGGTAAGACTACTAAGATATCATCGACATATCGGTACCCTTTCAAAAAAAAAAAAAAAATGTCTATTTAACGACCCATCAAACAAGACACAGCTGGGTGTCACATAAACTTTCCGAATATGTTTATCGGAAAATGCTGCCTACTCTGAAGACCTCTCAAACCCGGGTCTCTTTTTCATTGGCGGGTTTGAAATCCGCGATTTTGGGGATGACAAAAGTAATTTAGGTAATGACGAGAGGTGCTGCGTTTCACTGGCATTTTTTTTTTTTTTTTTTTTTTGTGGGGGTGAGAGTTGTTTGTTTATTATTATTATTATTATTTATTATTATTATTATTATTATTATTATTATTATTATTATTATTATTATTTAAATATTTGTATATAACAATAAAAGAAAAGGTACACAAATTTCATCTCATGAGTTGTCTTCTTATCCTGTTATTTAAGTAAAGCGTAATTATTATTATTATTATTATTATTATTATTATTATTATTATTATTATTATTATTATTATTATTAAAAATGTTTATAATGGCAAGCATAACAGACTTTACTAGACCAGAAATCCACACACACACATACTACATATACGTAGTATATATATATATATATGCATTCTATATATATTATATATATATTATATATATATATATATATAATATTATAAAATATATATGTGTGTGTGTGTGTGTGTGTGTGTGTGTGTGTGTAAGCATGCGCACACGGAAATCCTAACGTCCTCGTTACTGACAACATATTTTTGAAAACCGAACGAGCCATCGCATACACGCCGCCTAAAGCCATTTATGCGAAAATCATATAAAAGGCACATTCATTGTTTCACTCTGCAGGAACAGTCGAATAAATATATTTGCAGAACGGCCAAATTGTTTTATGAAATCCGGAGAGAGAGAGAGAGAGAGAGAGAGAGAGAGAGAGAGAGAGAGAGAGAGAATGAAATTGACATCATGAATACTGACTATGTGTACGTAAGTGGAAATGGATTTTTAAAATATAAGAATCGAGGATTTGAAAATTACGCGTCCGTCGAATAGCTGAACGTTTTCATAAGCGTGAAGTTGCAATGTTTTCCAAAACGTTGCAGGGGCGGTATACTTTGCAACCAAAAGCCCTAGAATTTCCTGCGTGTGAATAATATCTTTATGGATGTACATACTTCGTTGTTGTAGCTATATAAACTTAGGAAATATACATGATGCCACGCGCATATATGAATACGCAAGAGAACTCGCGACGAGCACAAATATATTCAGTCAAATATGATTGTATTTATATTCCACCCAGAACGAAATCCACTGTTTTCAATGGATGCCCAGTGAATTTGACAGAGAAATTTGTTAAATCATTTTAATGATTTTATTTGAGGAAATGTATTTTATAGACGAAGACAGTCTGCTGAATGAGAGAATTTATATTATTATTATTATTATTATTATTATTATTATTATTATTATTATTATTATTATTATTATTATTATTATTATTATTATTATTATTATTATCATTTCTTGTTGTTAATTGCATATTTTCACAGGTGAACAAATATCTACATACATACATATATATATATATATATATATATATATATATATATAATATATATATATTAATATATATAAATTAAGCAACCAATCAATCAATAGATAGATTAATAAGTAAAGTAATAAGTATAAATAACAAGTTAAATTTCTGCTTAGAGCACGGAGGGGTGAATGAAACAGACTAATGGGAGAGTTAATGAGAGAGCCGGTTGATTAACTGTATCTTGTCGCCTCCTCTCTCTCTCTCTCTCTCTCTCTCTCTCTCTCTCTCTCTCTCTCTCTCTAATGCAATCACAGAAGTGAGAGAGAGGAGAGCGAAATCTGTTTAAGCTGCCCACCTGATTAACCCTGTATCTTGCAGCATCCTCCCTCTCTCTCTCTCTCTCTCTCTCTCTCTCTCTCTCTCTCTCTCTCTCTCTCTAATGCAATCACAGAAGTGAGAGAGAGGGAGAGCGAAATCTGCTTAAAACTCCACGGAACATCAGCCAACGCGCTCACGACCCTGCAACAAAAAAAAAAAATCGAAGTGAGAAGTGAAACAAAAGAGATAATGACTGAACTTCGAACACAGAAGGAAACTTAACTTCCTGCCTCCTGGTTACGAGGTTTTATGCGCATTGCTAAATAACTGTGGGAGGTAACAGGGGTCAAAGGAGGTCTTAAGGGATAACTTTTGGATCACAGTGTCTCTGTGAGCTGATATTTAGTCACTGAAAGTACTGAGAATGGTTGTAAGTGGTTCTCTCTTTCTCTGTCTCTTTTATATATATATAATTATATTATAAATAATATTAATAATATATATTATAATATATATATATATGTAATTATATATATAATATATATATATATAAATATACATATATATAAATGTTATTATATATAATATATATAATATAATTAATAATAATAATATATTATAATATAAATTACACATATATATATATATATATATATATATATATATATATATATATTTATATTATAATATATATATATATATATATATATATATATATATATATATATATATATATATATCTAATAAAAGGAGCCCATAAAAACACCAAAATATAGAGAGAAAAGTACTATATTTCAGAGACTGCTGTCTCTCTCTTCAGGTATATGAATGAGAAAGGTTTACAGAAAAGGTGGTATTTATACCAAGAGATCCATCCACAGGTAAGCCAATTTAGGTCACCCCCGCTGATAATCTTCCTTTAATCTTCTTAAGCATTGGTTGAATGAAAACTTCGTCGATCACATCTGAAATCCACGCTCCTTTTATTAAGGCCGATTACATCATTTGACTCTTGTACCGGCAGTGGCTGCTATAAATTATACGTGGCAAATTCCAGTTTATTCTATGGTTATGTTCATTTATATGGTTGAAAATAGCTGAGTTGTCCATACCTAACTGACTGTTTGTGTTGTATTAATCTCTGGGGAAGTGATTTTACCTGTAAATAATCCGAATGTAAGATTGGTCACAGTCCTGGCATGGGATCTGGTAAACCCCAATGTCCTTGGGCGATGTCTTTTGTTGGACGTTAATTAGGGATTTGGCTAAGGTGTTCCGGTAAGTAAATGCAAAAGGGTTAGATTTTCCAAGGGTCTGAGTCACCTTTTTAATCGTGTCCAGGTGGGGAATTTTTATTTTGTTGTTGGGTGTATCTCTGGTCTTGTCTTTAGGGGGTCGGTAGAAAATTACGTTTGCTTTGTGAATTGCTTTCTCAATTATATGGTCAGGATACTTTAAAGACGAAAGTTGCTTACGAATTAGTTCAAATTCTTTTTCCAGGAAATCTGGGAACAAATTCGTAAGGCTCTTAAGAACAGGTTGCTGGCTACACCTATCTTGATAGCAATGTCGTGATAGCTAAAGTAGTGAATGTATGAAAGTGAGAACGTTGGTTTTCTGTATATGGTAAATTTGTATTCTGTCGTGTCTCTGATTATTAAAACATCAAGAAAAGGAATTTTGTTGTCTGTTTCCCATTCAACTTTAAATTTGATGCTGGGCACTAATGCGTTTAATTTTGAAAGGAATTCATTAAAATTGCCCCACCTATTATCCCAAAATGTTAGAATATCATCAACATATCTCATCCAAAACATGTTTTTGGGTTTTATTGCATTTATTACTGTAATTTCTCTTATTTCTCTGTTTCGTTATATATGAGACAGACGTCATTTTGATGGATATTTTACTTTTATTTTTTTCTCTCTCTCTCGATCGCGATATGTTAGATAAATACGATTTTTATCCTATTTATGATGGCAGATTTTTCTTTCTGTTTTCCATTATATAAGAGAAGCATCATTTTCATTTTTTGCTTACGATGTAAATTTTAGTCTTTCGTATTTCTTTCTTAATTAATGATAAAACGTAACCTTCCTTTCGACACGCATCGGCATATCCTTCCTTATAAGAGACGATTGACCAAATTTTTTCGAAGAAAATATTTTAAGTTGGCATAATCAATCATTTTCAACAGAGCAACGTACGATTAAGGGGTCGGTTGCCTGATGCGCCTTCTCTTCAACTGCCTTCTATCAAAGGCATTCATCACCCTCTACCAAACCTCTTCTATCCATATCTTCCTTCACTTTATCTCGCCATCTAGTGCTCTGTCTCCCTCTCGATCTTCTTCCTCTAACAAACCATGCAACACACGGTTTTATAGTCGCGTAGTAAGTTAAACTGTGTTTTTTTAAAGTACGCTGTTACTGACCAAAGTACTGCAAATCAGAAACCACAACCTCTCCCTCTATCAAGTAGATCCCTGAGTGCGATCCCGCCGTGAGATACACAAGTCTGTCACAAATTGACCACAGTCATGATTACTACGCATTATCCTCGACGGAGCCTCCTCGAAGACCAGAACACAAACCTCAGCTGGAATCTTGTGAGAAGAAAAACTCCTTTCTAATCGGATTAGGATTCCCAGAAGGGGTCTCTCCCCTTCATAATCACCGAGATTAAGTCAGTCAAATACTGCTCATCGCTTGGACAAGAAGGGGAACAGCAGGGGGAGCGTAAGAACCAAAAGCAAGAACGATTATTTAGCGAAGGAAGGATCGAAGGATGCGACGCGTGTTATGTACGTCAAAGGAAGCTTGTCGCTTTATTTCTTGGTAAACAGCGGATAGGAATTATCATAATTTTTTTTTTCTTATCACTGTGTGGTTTCATAGAGTGGGGTTCCGGGTTGCATCCTGCCTCCTTAGGAGTCCATCACTTTTCTCACTATGTACGCTGTTTCTAGCAGCACATTCATCTGCATGAG
This sequence comes from Macrobrachium nipponense, assembly GCF_015104395.2. Lineage (NCBI taxonomy): Eukaryota > Metazoa > Arthropoda > Malacostraca > Decapoda > Palaemonidae > Macrobrachium > Macrobrachium nipponense. The sequence goes on from NC_061103.1 coordinate 38,423,494, forward strand.
TCCTGGAGCTACTTCGGCATCTAGTTTTTCCAGGTTCCGTTTCACCACTGGCATATCCCATATCCTTCTTATTTCTATTTTCAGCTCTTGATGTTTATTATTTTTTTTCCTATCTTTCCCATCTACTCTGGTGTCCCATGGTATTGCGACATCAGTGAGCAATTGATAAAATCTTCTTGATTAATAAAATCTTCTTGATTTTATCAATCAGCGTAAAATCTGGTCTATTAGTACGGATCGTCCTAAATGTTCTGATACCATAATCCCAGAGGAACTTTGCCTGAATCGTTTCCTTTCACCCTCTCAGGTTGGCGTTCATACCACCTATTACTGCAAGCTAGCTGGTGTTTCTTGCACAAGCTCCAATGGAGGGATTTTGCTAGTATTATTATTATTATTTATTATATTATTATTATTATTTATTATTGAACCAAGGAACCTCCGTAAAGAGGCTATAATATTGACAATTAAAAGCCACGGTAGTGTTAAAAATATAATTTTGTAATTTTTAATCTTGTACAAAAATAAATGTTTAACACTACTGTGGCTTTTAATTGTCCTTATTATTATTATTATTATTATTATTATTATTATTATTATTATTATTATTATGTATCGACACCTACACCGTAACAACTGTTGGTTCAGCACTTTATTTTAATTACCTATTTATTTTAATCATCCCTATTTTCTTATTATTCCTGAGGTTAATGAGAAAGACTAGAAATGCATCTGACAATGACTTTTGCAAAGAACAGGTAAAACCACATGAGTTTAAACCTGTCTTAGGAATAATAAAAAACAAGGGAAAATAAGACTGGCAAAGACTTTTGCACTGAGAAAGATTTCCACAGTGGAAATCTCTCGAGGATAATTAGAAAAACTGAAAATAAGACTGACAAAGCCTTGTGCAAAGAACAGGTGAAGACCACAAGAAAGAGACCATTCAAGACAGGAGAGAGAGAGAGAGAGAGAGAGAGAGAGAGAGAGAGAGAGAGAGAGAGAGAGAGAGGATTTAAAAAACAAAAGCCGCTGAATTTCCACTGTGAAGTCAATTAACGAAATGAAAAGTGACAACAAAAATGGGAATGAAAAAGCCGAAGGGAATTACGTTTAGGAGATTAAGACTTAACGTTTAAAGAAAAGCGAAGAGAGAGAGAGGGGGGGGTGGGGGGGACCCGGGGCTTAATTTGATTAAACCTTTGATTCAGAGAACAAGAAAAATAAAAATATAGATAGAAAATAACGAAAACAAATACAATATTCTCTAGCGGTAGCAGCGTTTGAATTCAAGTGACGATTTAGCATCTGAATTCAACTTTGACTTCAAATGTCACGTAACTGTTTGAATTCAAAGTTTAGTTCAAATGTCACATAATCGTTTGAATTCGCCAATGAAGTCAACTGATTATAACAGTTATATTCAACTTTGACTTCAAATGCTACAAGATCATTTGACTTCGACTTTGCATTCAAATGATTATAACATTTGAATTCAGCAATGAATTCAAATGTAACGATCATTTGAATTTGGCGTTGAATACAAGTGATTATGACATTTGAATTGCAACTTTGAATTCAAATATCACATAATCATTTGAATTCAACGTTGTTACCGCTGGACAGACTTGAATATTTTGTGTTCATTTAATTCATTTTCGTGTTTTCTGACTTAATGAGACATTTTTTAAAAATAAACAAATATAAACACTGGTAAATATTTGATACTAAATTGTTTGCACTAAAACAATAGAAAATAATAAACACCTGTAAATAGTTGATAATAAATTGCTTGTAATAAAATATTTAATAATAAATTGCTTGTAATAAAAAAATATTGTTTGTTTTATTACAAACAATGCCATTATAATAATTGCTTGATTTCATCCCTTAATGAGATTCTCTCTCTCTCTCTCTCTCTCTCTCTCTCTCTCTCTCTCTCTCTCTCTCTCTCTCTCATAGATATTATATATACATATAATATATCTATAGATATAATATATTAATAATATATATATATCATATATATATATCTATATATATATATATATATATATATATATATACATATATATATATATATATATATATAGATATATATATATATGAATATATATATATATATATATATATATATATATATATATATATATATATATATATATAGCTAACCTACATTAATGTTTAATAAAAAAGAAAATTGACATGAAATAAACATTTATCTCATCACAAGCAATATCCTTCCTATATCAGCTTGATTCAGTGAATAGTTCATTACTCTTCATGACTTCCAAACAAGTCCAGTAATTCATGGCTAATTCACGACCCATGAATTTCAGGTCTATGAGCAAGATCTTCGAGTAAAAATCACCGCTTAACGACTGCTAATCAGCAGTAAAAAGGGTGATTAGACCATTTCATCACAGCAGTAAATAAATTATCTCTCGTCTCATGTGATTACGTTCGGTTGGCGGATACAGAATCGAGAATACAGAATACAGAATCTGCTTGGGATAACTCTGAATGACAACTGATAACTCTCTCTCTCTCTCTCTCTCTCTCTCTCTCTCTCTCTCTCTCTATCACTTTTTCCATCTTTCTCCTACCTAACTCCCCCTCTACTCTCTCTCTCTCTCTCTCTCTCTCTCTCTCTCTCTCTCTCTCTCTCTCTCTCCTTCTCGTTGCTATTATTATTATTATTATTTATTATTATTATTATTATTATTATTATTATTATTATTATTATTATTATATTCAAGATGAACCCTATTCATATGGAACAAGCCCACAACAGAAGGAAGCCATTGGTTTGAAATTAAAGCTTCTAAAGAATATTTTTGTGTTCATTTGAAAGGCGTAACAGAAAGTAATAGGACAGAGTGAGAAGAGATTATTATTATTATTATATTATTATTATTATTATTATTATTATTATTATTATTATTATTATTATTATTATTATTATTAAACCAAATAAAAACTTCTTCCAGTTTTCTTCTGAAGATTGAAAAAGAAACCCACAAAATCACCGTATACCGTGTTTGATTCTAAGTATTTACATTTAATTTTACTCCACACTCGAGTACTTTCAGGCCTATCTGTGGCCCATTTTCAAGAGATGTGTAGGTTGTCAGCCTGGGTCAAGGCTGACAGCCCAAACAAATCATACTTGAAAATGGGCCACAGATAGGGCCTGAAAGCCAAGTACTCAAAGCGTGGAGTAAAATTAAATTAAATGTAAATACTTAGAAGCCCAAACACGTTACACAGTGATTTTGCAGGTTTCTTTTTCAATATTATTATTATTATTATTATTATTATTATTATTATTATTATTATTATTATTATTATTATTATTATTATTCAAAGAAAACTCATAATCACACGAGTCAATAAGATAAAATGGGAAAAGTAAATCCACAATAATATGTCTGTTTAATCTCGAGATTGACAAGGAGACCGAGCAGGTCAACGAAAGCTTTCTGCTTTCTATTTCAAATAACAAGATCAAAACAGACATATTATTGGGGATTTTACTTTTCCATTTTATATTATTATTTTTTTTTTTTTTTTTTTTTTTTTTTTTTTTTTGCTCTATCACAGTCCTCCAATTCGACTGGGTGGTATTTATAGTGTGGGGTTCCGGGTTGCATCCTGCCTCCTTAGGAGTCCATCACTCTTCTTACTATGTGTGCCGTTTCTAGGATCACACTCTTCTGCATGAGGCCCGGAGCTACTTCAGCCTCTAGTTTTTCTAGATTCCTTTTCAGGGATCTTGGGATCGTGCCTAGTGCTCCTATGATTATGGGTGGGTACGATTTCCCACTGGCTATCCCATATCCTTCATTTCTATTTTCAGATCTTGATACTTATCCAATCTTTTTCCCTCTCTTTCTCTTCAACTCTGGTGTCCCATGGTAT
>NC_061103.1:38432414-38444914 GCF_015104395.2 Macrobrachium nipponense
TCAAAATCTGGCAGGTTGATAATTCTTACTACACCGGTTCCGAGGAATGTAAATAATACCAACAGCAAAGCGAGAATTTCCTGTTATCATTGACAACGATACGACGATTCTAAGGACAATTTAAAAGAATAAGACACAAAGTTTCAGTATATATCACTTTCATATTGTTCATATAACACATAATGGTACATTGGCAATAGTTTTCCTTCATCTAAAACCAGGCGAGGTGACAATTCTGACTATACCACGTCCAAGGGATGTAAACATCAAACAGTACTTTGAGGTATTTTGCCGGCCGAACCTTTACATAAAAGACATTAAATAATCGATATATCGCAAACGTACACCTTTTTCTAATCATAAAAAATTATATTTAACGAAACTTTTATTCATGTGCGCTAATATTTGCACAGAAGGCAAAAGTTGTTGGAGAAAAAAGGGGGAATAAATGAGGCTCCAAATAGAATTAAGTGTCTGATAAGAAAATTCGTTCTTTGGCCACGTCCTCATACCTTTTCCCTGTGTTATAACTGAAAAAATTATTAGAATAGTAATAAGTAAATGGATAAATAATTATAAATAAATACATATATACAAATTAATTAATAATTAAGAGAAGTGTGACATTAAATGCAGCCAAGTGATAACATACAGAAACGTAAATGTCAGTTTTAATTAAACACCAAGCCGGGTTTATGCTGTCATGTTGCAATTTGTTAACATTATACAACACGGCTAAGAAGAACTCCCCAGTATCATAGTTAGCATTATAGATATTAATGATGGATTTCAAATCAGTATAATTCTAGTTCCCACAAACTTCAACTTTGGATGTAAATGTTAGTATTAAACTTCCACTGATCTGGAAACTGTGATATTAAAAAAAAAAAGCAGATTTAACCTCGAAAAAAAAAATATAACCATAATGCCTCACCATTTTTTCCCAATATTGCACACTCACCCACCCCCCTGCCACATCCTATCCTCCTTGACACCTCATTTCTTAGGCAAAGCTGGAATCCTATAGGATGAAATCCTCCGAAAGAGGCTTAGAGAAAGGATCTCCAAGTATATTATCGACTCCGGTCAAAGGAAGCGCTTCATCAGGATTATTCTGCGGGATTTAAGGAAGGCGAGAGGAAGGGATTGCCAATTTCATCTTATTACTCCAGAGGTATTTGGGCTTAAACCCACCGAGATTAATGCTTATGTTTCTGAGAAAGTGTTTGCGTAAGAAATAAGAATATTACGCATGTGCTACTTGGGTTGCATTCTCTGCATTCAATTTGAGCTGGGAAATGGTCATTCCCAGTGACAGATGTCTATTTTTGTCTTTTTCTCTCATCAGTAAAACCTGAAGTTGCTTTCTTATACCAGCTCAATAAGAGCTGAAGTTCCTTTCTTATAACTGCCTTTCAAGTTCCTTTCTATACTGCTCAACCTGCTTTCAAAATAAGCTGAAGTTCCTTTCTTATACCTGCTCAATAAGGGCTGAAATTCCTTTCTTATACCTGCTCCAATAAGAGCTGAAGTTCCTTTCTTATACCTTGCTCCAGTTAATGAGCTGAAAGTTTCCTTTCTTATACCTGCTTCAGTAGAGCCTGAAAGTTCCTTTTCTTATACACTGCTCAATAAGGAGATGACGTTCCTTTCTTAATAACTTGCTTAATAAGAGCCGTTTGACGTTCCTTTCTTATACCTGCTCAATAAGAGCTGAATGTTCCTTCTTATACCTGCTTCAGTTAAGAGGCGGTGAAGTTCCTTTCTTAATAACCTGCCACAATAAAGCTGAAGTTCCTTTCTTATACCTGCTCAGTAAGAGCTGAAGTTCCTTTCTTATACCTGCTCAATAAGAGCTGAAGTTCCTTTCTTATACCTGCTCAATAAGAGTGAAGTTACTCTGATACCTTTGTCAAATAAGAGCGGAAGGTTTTCCTTTCTTATCACTGCTCAATAGAGCTGAAGTTCCTTTCTTATACCTGCTCATGGAAGCTTTGATGTTCTTTCTATACCTGCTCAATAAGAGCTGAAGTTCCTTTCTTATACCTGCTCAATAAGAGCTGAAGTTCCTTTCTTATACCTGCTCAGTAAGAGCTGAAGTTCCTTTCTTATACCTGCTCAATAAGAGCTGTGAGTCCTTCTTATACCAGCACAATAAGAACTCCTTTCCTTTATACCAGCAACCAATAAGAACTGAAGTTCCTTTCTTATACCTCTGCTCAAAATAAGAGCTGATGTTCCTTTCTGTATACCGGCTGCCCTCAGTAAGAGCTGAAATTCCTTTCTTCTTTTATACCTGCTCAATAAGAGCTGAAGTTCCTTTCTTATACCTGCTCAGTAAGAGCTGAAGTTCCTTTCTTATACCTGCTCAATAAGAGCTGAAGTTCCTTTCTTATACCTGCTCAATAAGAACTGAAATTCCTTTCTTATACCTGCTCAATAAGAGCTGAAGTCCCTTTCTTATACCTGCTCAATAAGAGCTGAAGTTCCTTCCTTCCATAATCCATAAAAGTTGTAGCTGTTTTGTTCCCTAAACCGTAATAGCTGAAGGGCTGGTTTCCTCCTAGTCCATAAAACCTTAAGGTGTTTTATTTTCTGAGCCATAAAGGCTGAAGCTTCTTTCTTCCAGGATCCATCAAAGCTGAAGTTATATCCTTTCCCAGTCCATGAGAGCTGAAGTTCCTATCTAAAGGTGCTTTATTTTCAAATCCATAAAAGCTGAAGTTACATTTTTTTCCAGTCCACAAGAGCTGAATTTGCTTTATTTTCAGATCAATAAAAGCTGAAGTTACATCCTTTCCCAGTCCATAAGAGCTGAAGTTCATATCTGAAGTTGCTTTATTTTCAGATCCATAAGAGCTAAAGTTGCTTTATTTTCAGATCCATAAATGTTGAAGTTGCTTTATTTTCAGATCCATAAAAGCTGAAGTTGCTTTATTTTCAGATCCATAAAAGCTGAAGTTACATCTTTGCCCAGTCCATAACAGCTGAAGTTCCTATCTGAAGTTGCTTTATTTCCTGATCCATAAAAGCTGAAGTTAAATCCTTTCCAAGTCCATAACAGCTGAAGTTCCTATCTGAAGTTGCTTTATTTCCTGATCCATAAAAGCTGAAGTTAAATCTTTTCCCAGTCCATAAGAGGTGAAGTTCCTGTCTTCCCAATCTACAAAATCTGAAGTCGTTTTCTAGCCCCCAATAAATAAGAGCCCGGGACGAACCCTAACCTCATAATTATTTAAGGCGAGAACCGCCCTGTTTCCCGGTAACCGTCGTAAATAGGCCTTCGGTAGGCAGGGAGTTGAGGGCGAAAAAAGTTAGATCTTTCGACTCTCAACTTGAGATTGAAATTCTTCGAGAGCTTCCCAAACACGGGTCGGTTATTAACAAAATATTTACTCGAGAAAGGAAAACCCCACGCTTTTGCAGGTCGACAATGCTCTAGGCTGCTTGTTTGTTTGTTGTTATCTTTTTTTTTTTTTCCAACTTTTTTTTTTTTTTTGCTTATTTTTCGTCGTTATGTTGTTTTTCGTGATTTTTTTTTTTTGGTGTAATTCAACGTTTTCCCGATACTTTATAGCTGTCTGGCTATGTGTGGATGTATATATGTATGCAATCTTACACATATATACTACGCACACACACACACACACATATATATATATATACTATATTTATATATATATATATATATATATATATATATATATATATATATATATATATATGAGTGAAACTGGGGACTTGTGTATATAGATATTTATATATATATATATATATATATATATATATATATATCATATATATATATATATATATATATATTTATATATATATATATATATATATATATATATATATTATATATATATATATATATAATATAATATATATATGTATATATATATATATATATATATTTTATATATATATTATATATATATATAAACATACATAGACTTTAAAGCCTGCTATTTATGGAGCCATTAATGAACATTAACGAAAAAAAATTATTCATAAACAGTAAAATGAAATGTATGCCTCTTTTTCATTTAGAAATGATATAACCACTGGTGTGTGACATTTCGACAATTCAAAACACTGTAATCATTCCAACCCAACTACAAATTACAGCGCAAAACAAAAGAGTAAAATATAAAATGTTTTCAATGTCCTTTGTCACGGAAATTACAAAGCACGATAATTAGGTCGGAGTGTCGTTTCATAATGTATTTTACAAAAACGTCATGAATTTCTACTTATTTTCGTCTAGTTTCACTAACTACAAAAATTATATCCCTCGTTTATCATTAGCATTTTATTTATTCATTTACTTGTATCAACCTATTTGTTTATTTATTTATTTATTATTTATTTATTTATCTATTTATTTGTATCTATTTCTATTTATTCAATTTTATTCATTTGTGTATTCAGTCATTGTGTAAATTAATTCACTTTAATTGGTCTACAAATCTCTCTTCTGTTCTGATTATACAAGAAGAGAGAGAGAGAGAGAGAGAGAGAGAGGAGAGAGATGGAGAGAGAGAGAGCGAGAGAGAGAGAGAGAGAGAGAGAGTTTGTTTACAACTCTGATCTTGAAAGTAATGAGGACGAGATTCAAATTAAAAGTAATATGAAAATTATATAATATATATATATATATATATATATATATATATATATATATATATTATATATATATATATAGTAAGTCTCTTTCACAACGTCTCAAACCGCACCAATATTCTGTGAGAACTGGGCAAATATCAAATGCATATATCGTACATATGAGATATTTACATCATCCTATTAACTGGAGTCAGGCAAGAGCCTTAATCCCATGTAATAACACAGTTAAAAGGAATACCATTGAATCTTGTTTCATCAAGTCAAATAATGGAAATGTTCTAAATTTAAGTCATGGTTTATTTAAACTTGATGCCTTCATAATGAAAAAAGCTGTAGATAAATATAAGCAACAAAATTAATATATCCAGTTTTTACGTGTTTTGAACTGTACTGATAATTTGTAGTTTCTGTTAGGGTTAAATCTATGTTTTGGTTTGTGGCCGTGTGATATCCGATAATCCTGGATTATCTTCTTAACTTTTACCCTTTTGACAATTAACCATCTGGTACTTTTGATCTGTTGTTTACCTGATAACTTTCTCTCCAATTGTATTTCATTCGTTCCTTGACAATAACTTAGTAAAGACGAAAGCGCTTGTATTTCTGACTATCATTTTCTTGTGGTTTTCACTTATTTAATGAAGTCACGTGCATCTACTGTGATTTTTAAATATATATATATATATATATATATATATATATATATATATTATATATGTGTGTGTGTGTGTGTGTGTGTGTGTGTGTGTGTGTGTGTGTGTGTGTGTGTGTATAACTGAATCATGAAAGTTTGGAACGTGATAAATGCATAAATAAAGGTATAAGCCACGAAGGAAAGTGAAACACTGGAGTAGCTGCAAGATCTTTCGACTCAGCATCCTTAACTTAGCAGGCCGGTTTGCTAGGTAAAGGACGTTGAGTCGAAAGATCTTGCAGCTACTCAGTGTTTCACTTTCCTTCGTAGCTTATACCTTTAGATATATGTACATACACACACACACACACACACACACACACACACACACACACATATATATATATATATATATATATATATATATATATATATATATATATATATATATATATATCACCCAAGATCAGTAATAATTCACGTGTATACAAAGCTTCATCCTCAAATACATTACCCCTGTTTTTCTAAATACAAAATATAATAGACCCTCGGGTACTTTCGTTTTTCGCAATATCATATTTACTCTTCAGACGCCTAAAAACAGCAGAATTGTCCCCGACAAGCATCGAGGCAATCTCGCATTCAATTTCCTTCCCTGTCACTCAGTTTTAATCTCGATTCAACCTCCTCCTACATTCAAATACCTGTATAACATCGTACCATGTCAGTGACTAAATAGTACGAGCGAATCGAATCTCATTTCGCAAAGATTTTGCTTACCGGATGCCATGACGTTCAACGAAGGCTTGGCGTCGAGAGAGAGAGAGAAAGAGAGAGAGTGAGAGAGATAGAGTTACAATGATTAGGATGTCTCAAAGACTTATTAGTCCGTCCGAGGGGACATCATGTGCTCACTTATCTCTAAGAGCAGGTTTTACTATTCATTCAGTGTCCTAGTGATTTTGTCTAGCTTTCTTTTAAACTCTTCCACACTGTTGCTGTTTACAACTTCTGGTGGCAGTTTATTCCCTGTGTCACATAGCTTGTATGTGAAGAAGTTTCCACAATGGGATGTGTTGTATCTCTTCAGTTATAGCTTCTATCCATTATTTCTTGTCTGGTTTTCGTTTACTGTGAGGAGGTTACCGTCTACTTCTTTTGTTATGCCTTTCAGTATTTTGAATGTCTCGATTAGTTGTCCTTGTAATCTTCGTGTTTCTAGGTCATACATGTTCAGGCTCTCTTGTCGTTTTTCGAGAGATAGAGAGAGAGAGAGAAGTTTTTGTAATCTGGAATTTGGAACCTGATTCTGAAGTCTGGGTTCTGGAATCCAGATTCCGAAATCCAGATTCTGGAATCCGGTTTCTGGAATCCAGATTCTGGAATCCAGATTCTAGATTCTGGGTCTTGGAGTCCGGGTTCTGGAATCCGGATTCTGGAATCTGTGTTCTGGAATCCGGGTTCTGGCATCCTGATTCTGAAGTCCGGGTTTTGGAGTCCAGATTCTGGAATCAAAATTCTGAAGTCCGGGTTCTGGAATCCGGATTCTGAAGTCCGGGTTCTGGAATCCAGGTTCTGGAATCCGGATTCTGGAATCCAGGTTCTGGAATCCGGATTCTAGAATCCAGATTCTAGAATCCGGGATCTGGGATCCGGAAGATATGAGTTTGGCAACGAAAGGATTTGAGTCTCTGGTGGCCGGAGGGTTGGTTTAGGGGCGGTGGGGGGCGGAGGGGGCTTGTGGCTGGAATGCTGAGTGTGACCTCAGAAAGTTTGGATGCTGCGTCGACTCTGACAGATAGGCGGAGAGACCGATAGATAGCAAGAGAAATGGAGGATAGGCAGAGAGACAGAGAGAGAGGCAGACAAACAGGAAGATAGAGAGAAGGAAAGATGGACAGAGCGAAAATTATCTTACTGGGAAACTGAATACGAATATTATGAATTTGGGTATCTTGAGACACACACATACAGAGAGAGAGAGAGAGAGAAGAGAGAGAGAGAGAGAGACTGCAAATAGAATGTGTTTTGTTATAAAGCATATCAAGCTAATACGAGAGAGAGAGAGAGAGAGAGAGAGAGAGAGAGAGAGAGAGAGATCTGACCAGAGATGAAATGTAAATCACGTAAACATTAAACTGTATTTCTTCTTAGCTTTTAGTTTAGATATTTGATGAATTAAAATCTATATTGAAACAAAAAAACAACCTTAAAAAATTGAGATGATTTCAATTCATGTAACTATTCCAGTAAACTCGGTAATTCAATATTCACAAGACATTCAACTATATTTCTTCTTAGCTTTTAGTTTAGATATTTGATGAATTAAAATCTATATATAAAAAAACACAGCCTTACATGAGATTTTTTTCAATTCATCTGACTCTACCAGTAAACTTGGTAACTCAATATTCATAAGGATGAAACCTCTGTGTTTACACAACAGAAATAATAAAAAGCTAATCCCCATAGAGACCCACATAGCCAACCAAGACATTATGAAACACAATACCTCATTAGCATCATTTATGAGGTTTGAATACGGATTCTGATATCTAATGTCTGATATCCTAGGCATTGTGGTGACTAGGGATGGTATCCTATGAATTATGCCGCCCAGGAAAGAGAGAGAGAGAGAGACAAGGGGGAGGAGAGAGCATCATTCAAAGAGGAGACTGTCGACTAGTGACGCTCTCTCTCTCTCTCTCTCTCTCTCTCTCTCTCTCTCTCTCAAGCTGTGCTTAGGTATCTGAATCCATGTACTACAGTCTCAATAGTTTTTCTTAAAGACAAAAAATACAAAATATTTTGCATTCCTCTGCTATCCCAATTTTCCCATCTCTCTCTCTCTCTCTCTCTCTCTCTCTCTCTCTCTCTCTCTCAGAATAGTCGAACAATAATGTGTATACATTAGCAGCAATTATCACATAACATCGAAACTACATGAATACTAGTACGTATACTACTCTCTCTCTCTTCTTCTCTCTCTCTCTCTCTCTCTCTCTCTCTCTTCTCAGAATGGGTTGAATTAATAAAGTAAGCGTACGTCTAGCGGCAATTATCATTTAATATTCTAAAATGTACATATATACTACGTATACATTCTCTCTCTCTCTCTCTCTCTCTCTCTCTCTCTCTCTCTCAGAATGGTTGAATAATAAAGTAAGCGTACGTTAGCTGCAATTATCATTTAATATCTAAACTGTACATATATACTACGTATACATTCTCTCTCTCTCTCTCTCTCTCTCTCCTCTCTCTCTCTCTCAGAATGGTCAATTGTCACTTGATATCGAAACTGTCCATGCATACTATATCATTTTATCTATGAAAGTATCTATCACAAGCAACTCATCATTAAAAAAATGACGGGAAAGGGCTCAGTCCAATACGCAAATTGATCATTAATAATCAGGTATCGTGGCATCTCTACCAAGCGGGAAATGCGAGAATCTATCACTGTTTTCCAATTGCTTCCTCCGTGTACTGTGTTTTATTCATTCTCCGGAACATCTATTGTTGAAATGGAGTTCGTATTAAACTGTAATCATAACCAATGCAGCTCTGCCTAAGCTGCGTCGAGTATTTTTTGGGGCATTACCATTGTAAGCTGTTGTGGAGAATTGTAATAATAGCTTTGTTGCAATAATATCTGAAGGAGAAGTGGAGAGGTGGCTTTTGAGCATTTATGGAACAATTAATGTATGAAAGGTAATAATAAAACATTATATATACATACCTTTGTATAAATATATATATGTATATATATATAATATATACTATATATATATATATATATATATATATATATATATATATATATATATAGGGAATAGTTACATGTATAAAGTAAATATTTTTCTTTAAATTCATTCTGACAATATACAAATATCTATATATATATATATATATATATATATATATATATATATATATATATATATATATATATATGTGAGTATGTGTGTGCATATATATTTTATATGTATATACATACTTATATTATATATATATATATATATATATATATATATATATATATATATATATATAGTATATATATATATATATATCTATATAATAATATATATTACCTCTATATATATATATATATATCCTTATATATATACCTATGTATATATATATATATAATATATATATATATATATATAATATATATACCTATATATATATATATCTATATATATATATATATATATATAATATATATATATATATAACCTTATGTATATATATTTATACATTGTCAGAATGAGTTATAAGAAACATTTACTTTATGCATGTAATTATTCCCTTATTTTAAGGTGGGTGGGTGGGCGGCAGGTTGGTGGGGGTTACGGTAAAGCCGAATCCCACGCAAAGTGGGGGTTCCAAAATTGCTTTTACAGCCTGAAAATTCCCCACTGATTTTTGCAAAGCGAAATCGCTCTCTTTCTCTCGCTAACATTTTCCGATGAATATAGAACTCGTGCATTTTCATCCCGAGGAATAATTTCAAAATTCTAACATGAGGGGTGAAAAAAATTTATATTCTCTCTTTTTGGGCCGGAAAAACCGACGCGAGGTCCTCTCTCTCTCTCTCTCTCTCTCTCTCTCTCTCTCTCTCTCTCTCTCAGATGCGTGTGTGTGTGAGAGAGAGAGAGACAAGTATCTTGTTGCCTCCTTTCTCTCTCTCTCTCTCTCTCTTTGTGTTTTTGTTCATACTTTTTAGAAGGGTGATAATATCGCAGTTTTTTCTTTGAAATAAACCTTCATTGCCAATGTCTAGAAAGGTATAAAAAGAGAGAGAGAGAGAGAGAGAGAGAGAGAGAGAGAGAGAAGTATTCTTTATGTATTATGGAAAATGTACGATGTAATTCGTCCAGAGGGAGAGACAGAAAGACAGAGAGAGGAGTGAAAAAGAAGAGAGAGAGAGAGAGAGAGAGAGAGGTATTCTTTATGTATAATGGAAAATGTACGATATAATTCGTCCAGAGAGAGAGAGAGAGAGAGAGAGAGAGAGAGAGAGAGAGGTATACTTTATGTATTATGGAAAATGTACGGTATGATTCGTCCAGAGAGAGAGAGAGAGAGATCAAGGTAAATCCATAAGGATCTTCCATTACGGATTAATGTATTCATTCTGGAATCCTTAAAAATTATAGGATCCGATGGCTTTGACGAGAATCTCCTGAAAAACATCTCTCTCTCTCTCTCTTCTCTCTCTCTCTCTCTCTCTCTCTCTCTGCCGAGTACATGTCAGGGATATAAGCTGAGGACTGATATGATCAGTGCATGGATTATATAACAATCTCTTCATATATTTCCTTTCAAAATGAAGTCAAACATATTCAGAGATTTAACCTTTTCCGTTCTAAATACTTTTCCCTCACAGTAAATAAATTAAGAAAATTAAGTGATGTAAAGTGAACAGAGACCTCTTCCTTTGAACCGGTTAACCTTGTATTTTAACAATATTATCTATATTTTTATCAGTTTATTCACTCATTTATCAATTTATCTTTTTTTCTAATGAGTGATCTCTTTTTTCTTTATTTCCTGTCATCTTCTGTAACGTCTTTCAAATGAACACTGTAGTCTTTAGAAGCTTCAATTTCAAAGTCTGTGGCCTCATATTTATATTCTGAACAACAACAACAGTAATAATATAATAATAATAATGATGATAACCTTATAAAACTAGATCCCGAAGTAACTCCAGGACTCATGCAGAAGAGTGTGCTACTTAAACATCGTGCGTAATGAGAAAAGTGATGGACTCCTAAGGAGGCAGGATGCAACCCGGAACCACACACTATATAGAAAAAAAACACTTGGTCGAATTGGACAACTATGATTGAAAAAAAACAATGATAATAAGCTTGAATTTCAAAATCAGTGGCCCTTGTGAGCTTGTTCCATATGAAGACGGGATCATCTTCTGAATAATAATAATAATAATAATAATAATAATAATAATAATAATAATAATAATAATAATAATAATAATAATAATAATAATAATAATAATAATAATGCTAGAAATTCACAGTCTCGTGAAAACAAATTGTTAAAAAATATACCAGAATTATATATTACAAATATATTTCTACGTAAAATAGAACAAAGGCTTTCGAACACCTGAACGGTGTTCATCAGTGTAACGTTAAAATGTAATGATTACATTTTAACGCTACACTGATGAGGAGTCTTTGTTCTATTTTTACATAGAGTTATATTTTTAATATATAATTTTGGATATTTTTTGTTAATAATAATAATAATAATAATAATAATAATAATAATAATAATAATAATAATAATAATAATAATAATAATAATAATAATAATAATAATAATGATAATAATAATAATAATAATAATAATAATAATAATAAGTTCCATGGATACTGGCTCAAAAACTTCAAGGCCCTACACCCACGAATAGCAGAACAACTCCAGCATTGTATCTCAAATCACCATGCACCCAAATGGATGACCACAGGAAGAACATCCTTAGTACAAAAAGGCAAGAGTAGTAAGGGAATATAGCCAGTAACTACAGGCCTATCACCTGCCTACCAATAATGTGGAGTTACTAACAGGTATCATCAGTGAAAGGCTATACAATTACCTAGAGGAGACAACACCATCCCCCACCAACAGAAAGGCTGCAGAAGAAGTGTAGGAGCACAAAGACCAGCTCCTGATAGACAAAATGGTAATGAAGAACAGTAGGAGAAGGAAAACCAACCTAAGCCATGGCATGGATAGACTATAAGAAAGCCTTTGACATGATACCACACCACATGGCTAACAGAATGCCTGAAAATATATGGGGCAGAGGAAAACACCATCACGCTTCCTCAAAAATACAATGCGCAACTGGAATACAATACTTACAAGCTCTGGAATAAGACTAGCAGAGGGTTAATATCAAGAGAGGGATCTTCCAGGGAGACTCACTGTCCCCACTACTCTTCGTAGTAGCCATGATTCCCATGACAAAAGTACTATAGAAGATGAATGCCGGGTACCAACTCAAGAAAAAAGGCAACAGAATGAACCATCTGATGTTCATGGACGACATCAAGCTGTATGGTAAGAGCATCAAGGAAATAGATACCCTAATCCAGACTGTAAGGATTGTATCTGGGGACATCAGGATGGAGTTTGGAATAGAAAAATGCGCCTTAGTCAACATACAAAAGGCAAAGTAACGAGAACTGAAGGGATA
>NC_061103.1:38449914-38484914 GCF_015104395.2 Macrobrachium nipponense
TCATGCACAATATGAGAAAGTGGCCAAATTCAACGTTCAATGCAAAGCTGGCTTCCAAATTGGTAATCTGGAAATGAATTCTATATTACACACAACATAAAACAAAGACTTCTCACACAATATTTATGTCTAACGCACTATGGAGGGAATTTATCCTTTATCACACACAATGCTGAACGGATGAGAGAAATCTAGCTTAATAAATAGCTCAATGAAGATCTTACTCTTGGACAAGTCACAGGGGTGGCACGTGCTACGATGATTGACAAAAGGATGTTCGTTGGAGAAGCGAAAAAATTGAAATTTGAAAATGTGAATAACAAGATTTATCTTGGAGGAATTTGCACTTTCGAGACGTACCTTAGTTGGCTTACGCATGTAGCTTGATGTCTGATGAGGGCTCCAACCAGCGATGAGGAACAAAGGGCTGAAAACAAGTCAGATGCGGACACATCTGACCGCTATAGGACCTAGATGTGACTCAGGACGAGGTCAGGGCATTCGCGGGGACCTTGGTTCAAGCACAGCCTGCGGCATTGTCTGGAAAGATGCAAAACACAGCCAGCACAGAGTTGTGGGAGAAGAGGTCTTAGGCTAGGACTCCCTAAAGCTTACCCTGCAGCCCATATAACCCCTACGACCTGCCCTTCTTATCCAACACAAGGTCTCTAGTATTTAACGGCTTTATAACCCCCATCTTTGGGGCAGAACGGAAATGCCGATCCCCCAATTCGTAAAAGTGGGGGTAAAATGGCTGCTCTTCTAGCGAATAAAGTAAATTTCGATTTCAGGGGAGGCGAGACGATGTAAAAAACGTATATATATATATATATATATATATATATATATATATATATATATATATATATATATATATATACATACATACATATATATATATATATATATATATATATATATATATATATATATATATATATATATATATATATATGTATATATATATATTATATACTATATAATATATATATATATATTTATATATAATATAGGTGGTCATACATACATAATTTATATATATAATATATATATATATACTTATATTTATATTATTAATATATATATAATATGTAATGTCAATGTATGTATTGTTATGAACTTATTTAAAGAGACAATAAATTATTGTCATTACTCTATTTTTTTTAAAACAGGTCCTCCGTTCAATAAATCAATTGCCAGTCCAGACAAAGATTTACTATACACAAGACTTCAGGTAACGAAACACTCAAAGGGGGAGACAAAAAAAAGAAAATGTCTAAATTTTACACTTATTTATTCACAAATAAAATTCAAAGAAAATGTCCTCGAAAACCTGCTTGAGGGAACTAAAGGAAAAATAAGCAGCCCAAAGCATATACAATAATTGTCCTCACATACCTCAAACTCCTACCTAACTATTATACCGCAGAGTAAGAGAGAAATGCCACAGTAGAAGAACGAAATCAACACTCACTCACGTGTACACGATAGGTGGAGAAAAAGCCAAGAAACTTAATACTAATAACTGAATTTTCCTTAACACTAATAATTTACAACAACAACAAAAAATAATTAGGATACACCTTAGTTCATCCAATCGATACGTAATTAATTGTTCATCAAATCATATCAAAATCTCTCTGAAACTGTTTCAGTCGAAGAAATCTGTATACAAGGCTCTCGCGGGGGCCTCCACTTGATGCTTGGCAGCAACACTCAAAAACATTTATGAGTCCACTCACGTAAAGGGGAAAGTATATAAGGGCAAAAGGGGATGCTCACCCTTCTCCGGCCTCAGAAGGCCTCCTGACGATTCCCGGAGGATACAGCAGTGCACTCGTCGTCGTCGTCGATGCAAGGTCTGGACCTTGGTCCTACGGAGGCAAAAATAATGAAAGCCCACAGACAAACTCGCACAAGAGGGCACGGGACAAACCCTCACCACCAACAGCAGCCTGGCGTTTTTATAAAAGTGAAAGCGAGCGTCTCAAAGTCCTGTCCGTGGCCAGAAGGCAATGTTGCAGAAAAATGACGAAGAGTGCGGCATAAATGGGTGATGCTGAACCTCCCTTCGGGGAACCGTAACGATTAACCTTCCATGATGAAAACCTCTCCCACATTAAGTACGTTTGACAGCGTAAAAACCATCAGGCGAAAGAGGCAATTACTGAAGACGATCCTCCACTCGTTTGAAACAGGAAAAGAGGGAAACGAGCGGATAAATAAAACTATAACAACAAAACAAAACCCAATTGAGGGGAGCGAAAAGAATCAACAAGCAGTTTCTCGAGACTTGAAAGACAAAAAAAAAAAAAAAAAAAAAAAAAAAAAAAAAAAAAAAAATTTAACTTACGTTAAGAGAAACCAAAGAAATAATTTAAGATGATATTACAGTATGTATGTATATTTTCTATCCAGCTGCCTTTAAATCACTCGCTAAATGTCGTGTGAAATCCATATTGATTTCCTTAAATTCATTCAGCTTTACCTATTTACCATTAGGCCTAAAAACACGTATTTACGGCACTATCTTATAGCTTAACAATAAAAACATTGAAGTCTCTCTCTCTCTCTCTCTCTCTCTCTCTCTCTCTCTCTCTCTCTCTCTCTCTCTCTTTCATAAGGTAAATAACTAGGACCTAATTCGAAGCTGCTACAACTAAATTTCCTGTGAGAAAAAGAGGGAAAATGAATTTACTTTAGCTTAATTCGAAGCTGCTACGATTATTGTTTTTCAGTTAGAGAGAGAGAGAGAGAGAGAGAGATAAAAGTACGACTCACTTCACCCTTAATTCGAACTTGTTCAGACAGCTGTTTCCCAAATCCGCTCATCTCAAGAGATACGAAACAAAACATAGAAAAAATTCACAAACCCAAATAAAATAAAAATATACTTAAAACGAAAATAAGAATATAATTGAAACGGCATCATCTAACTACCGCTGGATTTCGTGACTGAGAACGACATCTAATTAAGGCAGATTCGTAAAGAATCAGAATATATTTTTTATATTTTCTGAATGGCTGGATTCCAGTTGGCAATGCCAAGCGAAGTGTTGAAGGTCAGAGAAGGGCGTATTCCAGTGTCACTATTCCATGATTCTGGTGAAGGAATGAAGCAGTGGGTGGAATGGCTTTTTTTATTGCTTTGGTATAATGATAATGATGATGATGGTGGTGATGACAATGGTGAGTATAATGAGTATGATGATGAAACTTGTTGGGATAAAATATTGAATATTGTAGTGAGTATAATGAGTACGATGATGAAACTTGTTGGATAAAAGTATTGAGCATTATAGTCAGTATAATGAGTATGATGATGAAACTTGTTGGATAAAAATTTTCACCACTTTAGTGAGTATAATCACTATGATGGTGGAACCTGTCGGGATGAAAGTATTGAACATTATAATGAGTATAATGAGTATGATGATGAAAACTGGGATAAAATATTGTACATTATAGTGACTGAGTATGAGTGAGGAACTGTTGATAAAACTACAGTAATAGTGAGTATGTATGATGATCTGGTTGGGATAAAACTATTAAACAGTATAGTGAGTATAATGAGTATGATGATGAAACTTGGGATAAAACATTGAACGTTATAGTGAGTATAATGATTATGATGATGGAACTTGTAGGGATGAAAGTATTGAACATTATAACGAGTATAATGGCTATGATGATGGATATTGTTGGGATAAAAGTACTGAACATTATAGTGAGTATAATGAGTATAATGATGAGACTTTTTGGGATAAAAGTACTGAACGTTATAGTGAGTATAATGAGTATGATGATGAAACTTTTTGGGATAAAAGTACTGAACGTTATAGTGAGTATAATGAGTATGATGATGGAACTTGTTGGGATAAAATTACTAAACATTATAGTGAGTGTAATGAGTATGATGATGAAAAATTTGGGATCGAAATATTGAAAGGTTTTACTGATATATGATGAAATTTGATGTACTCGTCTTATTCCCAACCATCATAATGAAAATGATGAAAATAGCGGATATAATGAGTATGATAATGAAACGTCATTATCAATGCTCGCCCTCCCTTGCAATGAAACCCATTTGCCTAAATATTCATTATTTTTGGTTTTCTGAAAAGAAAAACTACTGTGCAGACTTTGTCTGTCCGTCCACAGCTCTCAAAACCTACTGAGGCTAGAGGGCTACAAATTAGTATCTTGATCATCCACCCTCCAATCATCAAACGTGCCAAATTGCAGCCCTCTAGCCTCAGCAGTTTTTATTTTATTCAAGGTTAAAGTTAGCCATCATCGTGCGCCTGGCAACGATATAGGCCAGGCCCCACCACTGTGCCTTGGTTAAAGTTTCATGGACCGCGGCTTACACAGCATTACACCAAGACCACTGAAAGATAGATCTATTTTCATTGGCCTTGGTTATACGCTGTACGGAAAACTCGTTTATTCTTCGCACTTTTTACTTGTTTTAAATCCAAATCATTCTCCCTAACCTCTCTCTCTCTCTCTCTCTCTCTCTCTCTCTCTCTCTCTATATATATATATATATATATATATATATATATATATATATATATATATATATATATATATATATATATATATGTATATTTATACACACACACACACACACACACACACACACATATATATTTTTTATCTTAATATTCTATATATATTATTATATAATATAATTTATATATATAATATATATAGTATATTTAAATTATGTATATATATATATATACACATATATATTTTTATAATTATAATAATATATATATATAATATATATATATATTATATATATTATAATTATATATATTATATATATATATATATATAGGTTCTCCTTTCCCGGTGGGAAGGGGAAGGGGCTAGGGGGGAAGGGTTAATATAACATCACATCGCCCGAAAACCAAACATTGAAACGTTTCCACCAAACATTACGTGAGAAACTGACGTATGGTGAACTCTGGAGATCTCTCAGCCACACGTCAAAAAAAAAAAAGAGAAAAAAAAAAAAACATCTGTGGGAAAACACGTTCCCGAGATTATTCGGGTTTGAGAACTTTTGTTTATTTAGTCTGGTGAGGGTCGGAGGTGGCTAACCCGCTTGTTATTGTAATATGTGAGGCTTCGTTTCGGTTCTAGAAAACAGAGCTTCTAAACCCTAGGTTTCTTTTTTTTTTTTAAGTTGATGGTAAAATTAAATACTTTATTTTTTTTTAGGTTGATGGTAAAATTAAATACTTTGCTTTTTTTATGTTGATGGTCAGATTAAATACCTTTTTTTAATGGTGAAATTAAATAACTTTGTATTAAATGTTGATGGTCAAATTAAATACTTGTTTTTTTTATGTTGATGCTCAAATTGAATACTTTGTTTTTTTAGGTTGATGATAGAATTAAATATTTGATTTTTTTAGGTTAATGGTAAAATTAAATACTTTTTTTTTAGGCTGATGGTCAGATTAAATACTTTGTTTTTTTTATGTTGATGGTCAAATTAAATACTTAGTTTTTTTTAATGCTGATGGTCAAATTAAATACTTTGTTCTTATTGGTTGATGGTCAAATTAAATACTTGTTTTTTTTTTCTGTTGATGGTCAAATTAAATACTTTGTTTTATTAGGTTGATGATCAGATTAAATACTTTGTTTTTTATGTTCATAGTCAAATTAAATACTTTGTTTTTTATGTTGATGGTCAAATTACATTTTTTTTAGATTGATGGTAAAATTGAATAATTTGTATTTTTTAGTTTGTGGGTCAAATTGAATACTTTGCTTTTCGTGGTCGATGATAAAATTAAATATTTTAGATTTTTTATGATAAAATTAAATACTTTGTTTTTTTAGAGTGATGGTCAAATTAAATACTTTGGTTTTTTTTTAGATTGATGGTCAAATTGAATACTTTTTTCTTTAGGTTGATGGTAAACCTAAATAGATTTTTTTTTAAATACTGCCTTAACAGCGTGATGTTACATGATGTTATGTGACTTCTATCAAATTTCCATTATCATGTTTTCTGAATTTTTTCCATTGAACAAACATATCCAAGAGTCATTTATGCGTTAACCACAAAAGAATATGGAAACATTTTGTCATTTGTTGACCTCCTAATGAAGCTTAATGACAAGGTCACTGGATAATTAGGAAGTCTTTACTGGGAGATCATGCAGATCACGGAAGTAAGTAATTTTGTCCGAAAAAAATTATTTGTAGAATGAACACATTACGAAATGAGTTGTATATATATATATATATATATATATATATATATATATATATATATATATATATATATATATAGTGTGTGTGTGTGTATGTATATATCTATATATATACTATATATGTTTTGTGTTTATATATATAAATATATACGCTTGTATAATATGCCTGCATTTCCATACATACACATAGCCTCCAAATCCCCTCTTACTACATAACTCGTGCTAAATGAAAACTCTCGCTTAGGAAAACTCACACCGAAGAAGAAGAAGACAAGGGACTGAACAAACAAAAAAAACCAAAAAAACGTTTGGACGGGACCCTCCTTCCCGAGCCCTAAACGAGTTCCAAGCCCGAAACAGGAAAAGGTAAAAACTAAAAAAAAAAAAAAAGATAAAAAAAAATAAAAAAGTAGAACAAGAGAGATCCTAGCTTTCTTTGACTCCCTGGCTTTTGGGTCTCGGAGAGAAAATTCAATTTTTATGTTCGAGTTGAAATTCCCGGGTTTAGACCGCTAAGCCAGTCTCCCTTGTTTTTTCTCTTCTCTCTCTCTCTCTCTCTCTCTCTCTCTCTCTCTCTCTTCCTTGTATTTCCTCTCGGTGTTATTTGTGCCCTCCTTACCCCCCCTCCCCCCACCCCCCAGCCCAACATCACTTTCCCTCCGCGAAGCGCTCTGCAGAATTAGATGTAATCTAAACAATTATTTAATTTTATGTTTACAAGGGTAAAAGGTTCTTTTATAATTCGATTATCCAGACTCTCTAGAATTGTCGTCAATTCAACAGAGGTTTGTGAGGTTTGGGCGGGCGGGCGTTGGTGGGGGGGGAGTCTGATTTCAAGTGATACCCCCAGAATAAAGGCGCCCCTATTAGTCTCCATATTCTTAGATGTGTGTCGAATAGTAAATAGAATCCATAATGCTTTTTATCCCTATTCTTAAATGCGCCATAATAATACATGTATGGCACATTGCTTTCTGTATCATTTAGCGTCGTTATTGCCAAAGTCCCGAAATAACTTCTGCTTTTATTGCATAAATATATACTTTGTCCAAAAGCCCTGACGAATAATTTTAGCATTAGCATTATATAAAAAAAAAATGACTCTTCCTTTCACTTTCACTCATCATTTCATATCGTAACGGAAACATCTCACAAATACAACGTAGAATTATAGCATTATATAAAAAAATGACTCTCTTCCTTTCAATTTCATTCATCATTTCTTATCTTAATGGAAACATCTCACAAATACGACGTAAAATTTTTACCTATTTTATTTATTTCGTTTTCATTCCTTGCAAATATTTCCGGCGTGAAAAATCTCGAGGCAAAACATTTTTCGTCACACGAAACAGCCAGGTTTCTGCCACCAAACATTTTCTTATTCCGGCAGAATTAGCAAAATTACCAAACGTCGCTCTTTGCTGGGGGGAGTCAAATGAAGTTTATTTCGTACAGAGCAGTTTTACTGAGCTCCAGAACTTTATTTTTATAAGGATAACTAGAGAATTTTGTCATGCAAATCCGCGTTACTGAGCTTCAGAGCTTTTTTTATAAGAATAACTTTTTTTCTTTTATTAGAAAATTACATTAATGCAGAATTACAGTTATTTCATAGTATATACATACTTTTACAATGGTAATTTTTCTTCTTACCAGGACCTCTTACATTTATATATACTATATATATATATATATATATATATAATATATATATATATATATATATATATATATATCGATATATATATATATAATATATATATAATACTATATGATATATATATATATATATAGTATTATATATATATATATTATATATTATATATATATAAATATATAATATATATATATATATATATATTATATATATTTTATATATATATATATATATATATATATATATATATATATATATGTATATATTATATATATATATATATATATATATATATATATATATATATATATATATATATATATATATATATATATATATATATATATATATACTATATATATATATATATGTGTGTGTGTGTGTGTGTGTGTGTGTGTGTGTGTATGTGTGTGTGTGTTACTGAACACTAGGCTTTTAATCCATTCATAAGGCCAACTAGAGAATTCTGTAATGCAAAACCGTGTTAATGAACTCCAGGACTTATTATAAGAGTAAATAGAGAGACATTTATGAAAATGAGTTAAAATAATTTCTCTGGATTGTAGTACATTAAGTCATGTTTCACTTTCCTCCAAAAACGCAGATTGTAAGAATAATAATGATAATAATAAGATAATAATAATGAAATTACAGGATTTGTGCAGAAATGCTAAATCAGAGTATTATGAGAATTAAAAACATACAGTACATTATAACAGCCATTTAATTTTAATTGACATCAAACGCAAAGGCAAAACCTTCAAGACTAATTAACTCCATCTCAATCTCTTCCCACACATAAGACCTGGGCTTTAATAAGAGAAAAAGTCAATCAATCCATGTTTGAAAAAACCAGAACCACTCGGTGGAGACTATAATTGAAATGGTTTAATATTAATTTTTCTAATTACCTCTCTTACGTAGCTCAACTTACTTCCTCTTTTTTGTGGTCTTGAGTGGAAAATCATACGAGAGTGATTGGTCACAGTGTGTTCAAGTGTGTGTGTATATATATTATATATTTATATATATGTATATATATATATAATATATATAATAATTATATATAATTTATTATCTGTGTGTTGTGTGTGTGTGTGTGTGTACAAGTCTTTCCCTATAACAAAATGTGGCTTCCCCAGTTAGGATAACATAATGACCACTTTCCTATTCATACCATTCCATTCACCTTTACCTTGCACAAACCCAGGTGACACTTCTGGGATGTGATGCCTCTCATATTCCAATAAGGGCATAAGGCTTGCAACCCCATCCAATTATATTAACTGGTAATTGTAGGCTAGTAAATACTGAAGCTACCAAGAAGAAAATTTTGGAATGAAATTGACAGTGAGTAACCGTACTTTTTTTTTTTTTCTGTGGTAATCTGAAAGGAACTATCTACATCTCTAGACATGCCGTCTTCCAGCGGCGGGGTAGCTTCTTATGCCTCTGGCCTTTATAGAAGTCTGCAGAATTGAGTCTTCATTATTTCCAATCTATGATCGATTTCAAACGCCCCTATTTTGGTATATATCGTCCATACCCTTCTGTGTATCATTTAAATTTGTATGCCATGGGTACTTAAGTCTTTTTTTTTTTTCTTATCTCCATGGAACTGCATTATCCTCCCGGTCCCTCTATATTCTTATTTAAATTTGTATGGCATGGGCACATTAGTTTTTTTCAGTTCACAAAAGACTGCCCTCTTATATTTTTTTAAAATTCATTTCCATATTAACAATAACTTTCTTTCAATGATTTATTTTCGTCGTTCGATTACTCCTGCGCCAAAAGACACCGAAATGATATTATATTAGCAATAAAGGGTAGAGTCACAGTTAGCCTATTCTATTTTATCATTATTAATTATTATCTAAACAAACCAGACGAGCCATATTATTCAATAGGTATTAAAATGAATTTAAAATATATTTCATTGTCTTACGTATGATTATTATAACTTTTCCAACTGGAAATTTAAAGTTATATCAATAATTATACTTACATATAATTTTTACTATTTATTAATTAATGTTATTCAATAAAATTTTCAATGTCTGATATGAATTCATATTGGATACTTTTCCTCCAGCAGAAAAATAAAATGCTTCCTTAGAGTTCGTATAGATATTGTCATTCGCTTGTTTTGTAAACTACCATAAGACTCATTAACTCATTTCATTATTGTCATTTTTTCGGTGACTTGTTCCTTCAGCTGGCCAATAAAGTCATCTTCAGCTGGCCAATAGGGAGCAAAGCGCACGGGCTCGAGCGACCAATGGCAGCCAAGCACTGTTACGCAAAACTGGTTTGATCCAGTTATTTTTCCAGAAAATGGAGCCCCCAGCGCCATCTATTGGTTCCTGGACAGAAGCTATGGTGATATCTATTGCAGAGTGAAACAGAATTTCCATAAATGTTAATGCAAGAACTGTGATAAAGTCTTTGTGCATTATTTCAGTTACAGAGAATAACAAATAATTATTCGAGCAATATTGAAAATGTTAGAAAGAAATTCACGGCATCGGTTTTGGTAATACATATTTAGGTTGGGCCTGTCGGTGAACTTCAGCTAGCCTTGCCAACTGAATTATAACATTCCACTTTTCACTATAAATAAAAGAGCAGCTACTCCGATACCACATCAGGTAAGAAAAGGAGTTATTTTATTATATTATAAGATTGGCTCTTGATACAGACCCCCTAAAGAAACACCATTCCTTCATTAAACAATCTTTAAAGTTCTAGATATTTGTAATTCTGTCTGCAAGGACTACAGGTGCTAGCATTGCCATTCTTTTAGGTTTTCTCGTCATGAAATGATACCAGAAAACAATCACTGTCTTGGCTGTCACTTCTTTGATTGTGAGCTTAATAAAAAAAAAAACTTTTATATATGTGTATTTTTCAACGTTTCTATTAGTACTCGGATCAAGCAGCAAGTGTTTACCAAACTCATAACCTAAAAGAATCCCAAGCCAGAGGAGCTGATATTACGTAAGATTAAAATCTTGTAAGTTTCCAAAGGCTAATCAAATCGATGTCCTTTCAATGCTGTAATTCAATCAGAGGTTATGTGTATATTAACCACTTATTAAATAGAATTATAAGAGATTTATTTTTCAGTCACTGAAACGACGCACCCTGTAGCCGAAGTATGGAGCAGGGTGACCATTGCCAGTTTAAACATAGAGCTTTTTAAATGTAGTGATAAATGAGATCTGTTTACCTATACGAATCGGGAGAAAACATTTCTAGTTACAGGAATAGTAATGCCTGTCAACTGTAAAGATTTTAGCAATGCTAAATTTTTTTCCCATATTATTTCAAAGATACTAACGTTGGCTATTCTGATGGACAAATACTCGCCAGATTTAAACATATATTTCATTACATTTCTCGTGATTCTAGCAAACTTCAGAAGCATTAACGAGATATCACAATGTTTAATGTATTATTATGTGAAGTTTTGTTTTACCTTAGCAGTACCTCAAAATCTTTGAGGTTTTGACATCATATGAATGTAAATACAATAACAAAATCCTTTCACCGATTGTCCATTGAGAGCTCAGGAATGCAAACTTGATTTATTTTGAACGAAAGGATCTACAATAAATATGTCTCATCATCCGTCATTTATCTAACTGGAAATTCTATAATGAATAGTTAATCTTTTTCCTCCTCTGTTTCATTATGAGATTAGTTAATTATTATTGTAATATAAGGACACGTTAAAGCTTCTTTTCAAGTTGGCATTCCTGCATCTGCGACGTTGGAGACTATACCCTTGCGTTACCAGAAGGAACTTCGAGAGATCCTTGAAAACTTTTCATTTATTTCACAATGCTTTTTGTTTAGGCATCAGTTTCAGAGGTATTAAAGTTATTTCATAGCATTGCATATGTAAACATATTACACGAAATTATTATTGTGTCTTGTTAAAAAAATGAAGATAGTTTCTTCATTAATTACCAGAATGCATCCAGAGAGAGATAGAGGGGAGGGGGAAGAGAGAGAGGGAGGCGACAGGGAGAGAGAGAGAGAGGGGTGGGGGAAGAGAGAGAGGGGGCGGGGTGAGATAGATGGGGAGAGGGGAGGAGGCGAGAGAGAGAGAGAGAAAGTGAGTGAGTGAGAGTTAAATGTGTTTGCCTGTCACTTAGTCCGCCAAGTCAAAGAGGAATTGACTTAAGGAGAAAATGTCTATGGTTTAAATCCATATGCAATTTAAATATGACGTACTGAGCTGCCAATTAAACTCATCTAGGTTGGATATGCCGAGCCCTAGGGTCTATACAAGTCTTCATACTCATTTTCCCCCACCTTATCACATTTGCAAGCTTTCCAGGCTTTCCTGGAAATATTGTTTCCAGGAAAGCCTGGAAACAATATTTCCAGTGCTTCAGGTGACAGACACTGCGATAGTATTTCCATATTTGTGAAAATCAGTGACTTCATTAGAATTTATTAATTGCTGACGCTTTCCCCGTTATATAAAACTTTTGTTGGCTAGCCTAGCCTCTTATTCCTTTCTTCTTCCCATTTCCCATATCGTAGTGGCTTGAAATGAAGATATTTTATGAATTATCCATCAAATTCATCCTGCACAGCTGAAGACTTTGCAAAAAGGGAGTTGGAGTGGCTGAACAGTAAGATAAAGAGATCCTGGAAATAAACGGGATAAAACATAGCAGAATTCCATCCTCATTAATGTCATGTATCAGCAGATTAGAACCTGCCCATCATTAATGAAAGCGTCGTTTATCAGGATTTCAATATTAGTCCTGCGTCCAAGGACTACTGGGTGTTAACTGCTTCATTCTTTTCGATTTTCATATGTCCCTATAATAGCAAAAAACGTGTTATCTTATGCTTGATATTTGTTCCTGTTACTAAACATTTAATAAAGAACTAGCTATTATGCTTTTATATACATATGCCAAGCTCAGTTATAGTCTGAACCGGGAAATATGACGAAACTGATAACCTAAAAGAATTCTAACCCAGATTTATTGAAATACGACAACTGATATACTCCTAACCTTCCAAAAAGTAATATAGATCAAAATTTGTCAATGCTATATTATAATCAGAGTATTGTATCCTACCACCGTCTTATGAAATGGGAGTATAATGACCATCTTAGACAGTAAACAAAATGACACCCTGATGGCGACTTGGTTAACCGAGTGGCCAACATACAATTTATATTTGGATCTTCTATTGTATGAAAAAATAGGATATTATCTACTTGAATATGTATAGGGAAAATATCTGTATTTATAAGAACAATTACTGCCAATTATTAAGAGATATTTGAACGTTTTTCACGTTTTTCATATCATTTCAAAGATCTCAACGTTGGCTTCCCTGATACGACATGACCAGCCATATTTAACCACACCAAGTTCTTCCTAATTCTCGTGATTTTGGGAAAGTCGAGGAACATTATCAATGCAAAATCATAATGAGGAATGTCGTGTTGTATGAAATTTTGTTTTATCTGAGCAATATCTCCAAATATCTCGTGCTTTGATCATAAATAAATCTAAAAGAATTCCGGTGTTGACATTCAGATGACATTGAGGAGTCGGGAATGCCAACCTATAACGATCCTCAAATAGAGGAAATGAAGTCAACAGGTCACATCAGGGGTTATTTATCGAACGGGAAATAATGCAGTAAGAATAATTGTCTTTTCTACTCTCATTCAGCTCCAGAAAATTTTGTAATTATTCTGTAAAAACAAAAGAAAGATTCTTGTTGTGTTGGTCATCCTGTATATTCCACGACTAAGTACGATCCTCTGTGTGACCAGAAAGAACACCAAGAGTTTGTCGAAAGTTTTTAATTTCCTTCGCAATGCTTCTTTCTTAGGCATCATCTTCACACGAATAAATAACGTGCCATTACATACTTCTTTTCTGTGTATTTATAAGAAATTTATATTTCGTCTTGGTAAGATGACAATATAGGTTTTTCTTCAGTCACCAGAATGGGTTCTTTTATTCCAAGAGTTTCCAGGGTTGATATTTTTTGATGCCATTATGCTATTTAATCTATTAAATAAATATAATATTGTTATATTTTCATTATATAATGAGCAAAGTAAAGAAAGCTTCGTTGTAATAATTTCATCCTTAATCAGTAACGAAATTCAATCTGCTATTCTGTTAATCAAATTAACCATTCTCGCCCCAGTTCATGCTTTCTGAAAAAAAAAATGATTTCAGATGGGGGGGGGAAAAAGGGGGGGGGTTGGATTTCGGGGTTGGGGGGGGGGGTTAGAATTTTTATTCCTCGTAATAAAAATTTCCTCATATATATTTGAAGTTTAAAGCAGACTAAAGGATAAAGCGAATACACACTTTTTTTCTTCTTTTGTTTTAGAAGAAACTGAAATGGCAGACACATTATTCTCTGTTTCCTTCATACACTGAGAAATTCTGTATTTGACTGACGTGAGAAGGAATAGAAATATAACTTGGGGAAAATTAAAGGAATATCACAATCAGAGACTGTCCGCAGAAACTGAGATAACGCTTTGCTGAGCTATGAATGGAGACGAGGTAAATAATATATAAGTTACGTTTCGTAAACTGTGTGATGGAACTTGCGCAATCGAATGCGTGCAAATCCTTAACCCTGTTTGCAAGGACAGAGAGAGAGAGAGAGAGGGAGAGAGAGATAGAGAGAGAGAATATAACCTGCGGAATTGTAACACCCACCCCTCCATTTATGTGTGTGGACTCGACATGTTTTGCACTGTTGCTTAAAAAAAGAAAAAAAAAAAAGTCAAATTTTGAAACAATACAGAGAGAGAGAGGGAGGGAGAGATAGAGAGAGATAAAGAGAGATAAAGGGATGAGCGGTGGGTTGAAAATCGTTTGGATTTAAACTTTTAATTTTTGTTACTTGATTGTCCTGCAAAATAAAATGTCCGAATTGCCACTTTTTTGAATTGAATGCCCATCGGTGCCTTGAAATTGTTAAAAAGCGATTTACAGGAAAATGTCTTTTTTGTGGGATTGCTGCTGGCGGGTTGCTGTTATATTGCTGGAAGAGGATTGCTGTGGTATTGCTGCGGGGCTTCTCTGTGGTATTTTGGTGTTGCTGTAAGGGTATCACTGCGGTGAGAGTTACTGTGGTATTGCTACAGTGGGGGTTGCTTATAGGTATTGCTACGACATAATCGTTAGCATTTTTTATAATCGAATTGAAAGTTTCTGAGTTTTTCATTCATTCCAATCCATATTAATAATAATAATAATAACAATTAATAATAATAATAAATAATAATAATAATAATAATAATAATGAAATAATAATAATAATGATAATAATAATAATAATAATAATATTTAAATTTCAACTGGATCACGTAAGAGTATTGGAATGTAAGTCTCTCTCTCTCTCTCTCATCTCTCTCTATATCTATATATAAGGATTTCGACTCTATAAAAGAGCTATCGTAAATTATGGATCCTAAACTTTCAGAAAATTCCTAAGCTTTCAGAAAGTTAAATATATTCGTATTCAGACAGTCTACGTCCATATCTATCCATTCATCTCTAATTACGCAAAATATCCATCACAAACAGCGCAAAAACACCCTTCCCACAAACACCCACACAAACAAACGACTGAAAAGGTATATATACAAGCAAAACAAAGTCTCAGAGCAAAAAGGTCAAAGCCTCTCGGCAGGTCGGTCTCCTTCCCTAATGAATGTTTGATTCAGTCATTATTTTCTCGAAGTCTGACGTTTCCAAGGACTCTGATAAATGTGAGGAAGGAGGTTTGGTGGTAGGATGCTGTGGAAGGGCGGTAGGAGTTGGGGAGACTGGGGTAGGGGAGTCCTTCTTGGGTTCCTTCGTCTGTACGTTCTCCAGGAATGAAGCTGAATTTCTAACATTAAGGAAGGCATATATCCTTCAGAAATGGAAAAACAGTGATAAACAGGAGGGAGGGTGGGCAAGGGAGTTAAGTGGAAGGAGAGCAGCCCTTCTTGGACCTTCTTGAAGAATCAAGATGGGTTCCTTTCCCCTTAAAAAAGGGGGGGGGGGAAGGGCATATGTCCTTCAGAAATGTAAAAAAAAACAGTGATAAATTGTTTTAGGGGGGAATAAACAAAGAGGAGGTTTGGTTTTGATTAGGAAAGTAGGGTAAGGTGATCCGTCCTTCGTGGCTGCCTCTCCTTGCGGCCTTCTACGAATCCATTAAGGAAAGGCTATCCATGCCTTTACGAAGAAAAAACGTTAGGTGGATCATTTGCCTTTTTGTCCTTTAACCGAATTTTCATTTGGATCAATGCTTTTATCTTTATAATGTTCAATTCCATAATCTTTTAATCCTAATACAATTCCAATATAATCATGCATTCATTACAAACACATAAACATAAAGGACCGACTATCAAAAAATATATTTCGTACACAAACGATTTCACTCTGTATTTAGGGAAATAAAAAATCATTATTTTTATTTTTTTTCAAAAAACTAAAGCATTATCATGCATCATAGTTCGAGTAAAACATTACGCGTTACCTTAACAAATGGCATTTCGAAGCCACATCACCGACACCCCCCCCCCCCCATCCCCCCCCCCCAAAAAAAAAAGGATAGTCAACTGCAAAAGTGGCAAAAATACGTGTTTGATGATTTTAGCCTCTGGAATATTTCATTAGAAAAACGGACTTTGATTGTTTCGTAACAAAATGTTCTGTTATTTTAAATGGCCTCATAATATTGTGTATGGGAAATGATCACGGCTACAGTGATTGCATTACTGTTGCAATACATTATGGGGGTGTTCAAAATGGAGCAAATATATTGATTTGTTTCTATGTATGAAGGATTTTATCATTGCAGTTTAATTGGAATAATTGTAATTTCTTTTTGTACAGGCTAGTTACCACCATCAGTATGCTAATCCTTAACCACTAATTAATAGCAATTTTATCTCGTTACCCCTGATTTTATTATTATTATTATTTCAACATAACATTGCCCCATCATTCGCAAATATCATGCGCCATTTTCTAAACAAAGAAACTTGCGGTTTTAAGAAGGGTACGAATCCCTTCTTCAGACGTTCAAAGAAAAAAATGTGTCATGAAGACGAAGGTCATGCGCCACCTCCATTGTGATCGGTAAATCCCTCAAAATGCACAGCGTTTTTCGCTCAATGTGAGCGACTTCACATCCTGTAGCTTACGAGACGTTTACGATGGCTAGGTTTCTTGAGAGCCATTGTATAGATTCTTTCTTTATCGTCGTCTGCTGTGAGCTAGGTAATACCTCCGGAATACCCCGTAAATAAACGAGTCTATTACTGTTATTTGCGGTATAAACAAAAAAACTAATCACCAGGCAAGTCATATCACCATTATTATTGAGTTTAGACGACGTAGCTTCTATGGTAGTGTGCAATAAGGCCGAAACAGTCCCCGATAGTGTCAAAATAAAGCAAAATATTGGAGATTTCCCTCTGTGTCTCTGTGGCTCCTATGGTGGGCGGCAAAGCTATGATTGAATATGAGCCCACCTTTCCAGTTAAGAAGAACTCAATTGATAGTAGTTGCGTCGTCATTCTAGGTGATGATAGAGAACAAAGCAGTTGAAATTAAAGATAATGAAAACAGGTATAATGGGAAGGCTAGAAGTGTGAAAAAAATTATTATAATGGCCGTGACACAACAGATGGCAAGTGGGTAGCATCTCCTACCAATAGTGATAGTTGATACAGAATCTGGTGATGATCCATCCCCTTGGCCATTATAGGTAAGATTCACATCCCAACCGTAGCATTTTGATGTCTAGGAGCCAGTCCCCCTACGGCGCATCCTGACTGGCTGTTCATAATCCAGTTCACAGGGCTGAAACTCCTCAGCTCCTCTTCGAGAGAGTTCACCATAGGCAGGATGTATGTTCCACCTATCCTTGAGGGATACTTTTGAAAGAGCGTATATCCTCAGGAAAGTTTGAACTAGATCCTAACCCCACATTGGTGAAACTGTGATTGGCTTTCAATCATCCACGTCAGGAGCGTCCGTTTGAGGGACTGGCCTAGACAATCAAATGCCACGGTTGATGTGAATCTGCTATATCAGTTCCACACGAGTGGGTCCATTGTTTTTTGAAAGCAATTGTCATTGGACAAACCACCAGCCGATTTGTTTTCCTAACTTTGCAACCGCTCCTACCTGATCAAGCTGGAGACCCCGCCAGTTGCAGCAAGGGAAAGGATGCAAAAAAAAAATGTGGACTAGTAAACCGTTAAAGACGTGGCTGCTATGTTGCCAAGGGAAGCGATAAAGAACTTTGGTGAATTCCTACCCAAAACCTTGTACAGAAAGACTAGTATCTAGTAAACACCTGTTTTCAGGCAACCATGAAGTTATTGGTGCCCCTTGCAAATGCCAAATGGAAGGGTTGATTTTCCAGAGGAGGGTGCTTGGAGCGATTTTGGTGGGAGTTTTAAATATGACGATGTGATGAAATTGAACACTATGAACCAGATTTGCAGTCGCTATTGTAATTCCCTTCCATTTTCGCCTGTGAAGACGGATGCTTGTGAAACCCCCTTACCCAGCGGCTCTTGTTGAAGGGCAAGCGAGCTGAAACCAGCTGTTTCTTCAACACTCGAGTTTCCTCGTTGGAACCGGAGTGGTTTCGCCTTCGGCTTACCAATCCGGTGGTCCGAAGTTCGATTCTCGTCTCGGCCAAGCCCACGCGGCAATCATAGGCATCTATTTCTGGTGATTAAAAGAATTCAGTTATCGCTATAATGTGGTTAATCCTTAGAATCCCGTTGCTAGGTTTAACCGCAATTGGTTCCTGGCCACGTAAAAAATATCTAATCCGTTCGGGTCCTAGCCCTAGGAGAGCTGGCCTAATCTGCTCTGTGGTCGTGGTTTGAAACAAAAAATCAAGATAATACGTTATCTCGCCTTTCCAACCAAGAAACATGAGGCAATAATGGAATTGGAATAATTCTATGGCTATAATATGACTGGCCGCATAAACGAGCCAAGCCATGAACTCATCTTTTAAATGTGTATTTGTCTGGTGAGAGAAGTTCCACCTCTAGACGTGGTTCGGTAAGTCCACGTAAAAACACCTATCAAACAAACAGCTCCGTCGTATTACAAAGTCAAGTTTGTGGCGTAGTCTTTTCAAACATTGGCCAAACCTACTCCCACTCCTTGTTGATGGCCGCTTCCTTGGTCAGGTGGATTAATTCCAACTTCTACCCAAAGAACAGTAATAAAACCAGAACCATAACAACTTTCTTCCGCTTTTTGGGTGGTACAAGTGTTTTCCCACTTATTATCCCCAATCTCTCTTTTCATGCCTTTTTCCATCCACTAACGGTTTATTTTTGTATTACGCATTAATCAATCTCATCATCTTCGGTCGTTGAATCAAGATTCACCGGTTTATGAACATTGATTCTTAATAATATGTATACTTTGGTGGTTACTGATGTTCATTAAATGTGGTGTGACCAGTTTTTATTTTATTGTTTTTATGTAATTTTTCTGCATTCACTCCCACCATTCTTTTGTCGATCATTAATTTATTAGTTTGTTCCCACTTTACCAGGATTTGTTTATTAACAAACCCCACCGTGAAATGTTAAATTCATTTTATTGAAATGAAATTTTTTTAACCATTGGGACCAATCAATTTTTCTAATTTTTTTTTTAAAAAACAAGACAAGTGGTGCGGTTGTGAAGGCGAATTTTCGTTTATTACAGTCACCATACAACATTGTAACAATAACAAACAATGCAAAATACAAACGGTATGTTGGGTATTTAATACACCAATACATGATCTAAATCAGTTATAGCACATAGATTTGGGGAATTAAGCCCAAAAAAAAAGACAACGCTCACATTTTTGCGAAATATCTCAAAGCTAATAAACTTCTATAAAAACCGTGACAAAGGCTTAATTTGTCATAGAAAATTGCCTTCCAATTTTTATTTTAAAAGCAATATAAGGCATACCAGTCACGCATAACAATGTTAATTCTACTTAAAAGTTGAAAATAACTACACAAGAGCGCTGTAAGTAAGGAGGGATCCTCTTTGAGTTAAAAGAAACCTTCTTTTTTTTTTTTTATCTCCTTTTGCCTTTTTGGTCTACCAAAACAGGAGGTAGTAGAAGACACTGAAGGGGCCGGGGGCGGAGTCAGAACGAAGAAAAAATTTGGGATAAACCAGGAAGACCGAAAAAGGGGAGATCGAGGGAAAGGGAAATAACAAATGCAATAAACCCTTCTTCTTTCCTTTTCCTTCCCTCTCTCCTCTCTCTCTCTCTCTATCCCTCTTCTCTCATCTCTCCTCTCTTTTTCCCATCCTTCGTGGAGAAAAATGAGGCCATTTTCGGACGCGAAACTCTTTACGGAAAACTCTCTCTCTCTCACGTCGGTCATCTCTCTCCTCTCTCTCATGGCCGTTCTTATGTGAATTTATTTAACAAAGTTTTCATCACAGTTTTTTACTTTGAACTTATATATCCCTTTCGATATAAAAAGAATCCATTTTACCTGTATGGCCGCGATAAGATTATTCTGTTCAAACCTTAAATGAAATATTTTCAAATTTTAACTTTACTCCATTGTAAATTGCCCACTTATACCATTTGATCCGTTTTCTAATTTTTTTTTTTTTTTTTTGCCATTTTTGTTTAATTTTTTTTTATTTTAAATCCTGTCTGCCTTGACTATAAGAGGCTAATTTCGTTAATTTAACTTTAACATTTCTCTTTATCATACATCAAACTAACCCCACCTGTTCATATGAAAAATCATTCATTCTTCCTTGCTTCTTCCCAGCTTGCTCCCATTTTTTATTATGGGGTCGCCGTTTCCGGATGAGCCGTTTCCATCTATTTATCTATCCTACCGCTTCTGCTTCATCAATTCCCTTCCCTCATGTAAGTCTCCTCTCACACAGTCCTTTCCATCTTCTTTCTTGGTCTCCCTCCTTCTTCTTCTTCCTTGTTCAACCTCCACCCCCATAAGTAAAATGTTTCCCTCCCAGCATGGTTCCTCTCATCTCTCCTCAACCGGATGCCCATAGACCATCTCAAGCCTCCCCTCCTGCACTTTCTTTGATGACTTCCACAACCTTAGTACGACCCTTACCCTGTTAGTCATTTCTTTGTATCCTCTCCCTCTCTTGTACCACCCCAGACACTCGACCTAGGCAATTCACATTTCTGCCAGTTCTGGCCACATCCCATCTTCTTCTGCTCTGTTTTTTTTCATGCTTGCTGTTTTCCGGTAACCATTACAGCATTGCTGTTCTTACCACTGTCTTGTGGAAATTTTTCCTTTTAACCTAATCGGTGAAGCACTTCTTTTGTCACAAAAGAAAACTCCGGAGGCCACTCTCCAGTTTTTTTCCAGCCTTGCCTGTACCCGATGTTTTTACTTCTTCTTCCATACTTCCTCCATCGTTAACTAAAGAGTCCCAATACTTAAACTTATTAGCTCCCTTCCTTATTTGCTCTCCACCAAGCTGAATTAACTTTCTCTATCATCCCCCTCGGTGGTGGTACACATAATTATTCTGTTTTTAAGATCTACTTTAATTTCTCATTCCTCTGTCCTCCAGTACTTTGTGTCTCCCATCTTTTCCAATTTCACTTACAAGATCTTCCATACTCTCTGCACATACCGAACAATATCAATCCCGCCTACAATATGTTTTCCCATGTTTACTGTCCTCCCTTACTTTGCCTCTATTATAACATCCATCCCTTTTATGTTAACAGATAAATGGGCTCAGAGCCGACCCCTGGTTGTAATCCTACTCCCCTCACCCTCAAAACCTTCTAGTCTCCCAACAACTGCCTCCTCACTCTGGTAATACATTCCGGTAATCCTCTTCCTGACCATTCTTCTGGGGTCCGGGAAATCTTCTCCCTCAGCACTCCTCCATATCATCCTTGGTCTCAGGACTCGGTCATAAGCCTTTTCAAGGTCAATGAATACCATATGTAGGTCCCTTTGTCTTTCCCCGAATTTCTCCATTTGCCCTTCAGACAAAATTTATTTCCATCTGTTTGTTTCCCCTTCCCCTTCTCAATCCCATTTGCTCTTTACCTATTTTGTACTTCTTCTCTCAGTCTTGAAGCCGGATGAACGATTCAATTAATACAGGTTTTTATTGAAAATATGGCTAGTTTCAGTCGGCGTTCAATTTTGTATAGAAGTTTCAACTTCTATACAAAACCCAAATAACGTCGGCTGAAAATATCCAAAAAAAAAAAATAATAATAATAATAATAATCAAATAATAATAATAATAATAATAATAATAATATTAACTAACCTACCTTATTAAAAGTAATGGCTACTTTCTGCAGCAGCGTCACCACTTGTAGAAATTCTTCTCTATTTTTTGTCAAATAGCGACTTTTTGCCCGTGACGTTATTCGAAAAAATAGTAGAAGAATCGCTTTAAGTGTAACCACTTGCCTGGATTAGCCATTACTTTTTCATAAAGTATGCTTGCGAGAGGGTCCTGCTTCCTAGGTAACATTAATAACTAATAATAACTAATAATAATAATAACTAATTCTCAAACTGTCAACTCCATTCCCAGATGAACACCTATATTTCTTTGGAAGCTTTAAATCTCAGGTTTAAGCAAGCCCCCGCGTTGGACTTCTTCCATACGAATGGGAAGTTCGTCTTCTGAGTTTAATAAGTAAAATAATAGTCGTGAAAAATAGGCAATTTCCTGGTGATCCTACCCTTCCCAAGTGGTCAGAAGGCCGCTTTGACCCTCTAAAAATATCCAAATAGATCGAACTTCCTTGCCATAACATCCTCCAGTACTAAAAAATCTAGGAACCTTTGTTGTTTTGTTTTCTTTTTCTTCCTCTGACGAAGCAGGGACTCTCCTCTCTCCTCCTCATCTCTCCTTCCTTCCTGTCTTCTCTCTCGTCTCCCTCTCTCTCTCTCATCTCTCTCCTCTTTCTGTCTACCTTCGGGAGGCAAAAATAACGAGTTTCCGAGCTGACGTAATTTGACTAGCGAATTTTTTCCCCCCCCCGCCTGACGTGGTTTTTCCAATATCAAGACGATCCGGAAGATTCTGGAAAATCATGATTTCAATCAGCTGCTGCTGGTCCGCTGATTTTCCAGACAGGAACAATAAAGTGGCGAGAAATTCTCTCAGTTCTCCTCTCCTCTCTCTCTCGAATCTCTCTCGCTCCTCTCCTCACTTTTTGTTTGTTTTTTGTTTTATTTTTCTTACCGTCGAATTTTACTTTATTCCCGGGACGGTGAGGTTTTGGCGTTAGGTTCTGTAAGGTTTATTCTGGTGTATTGTTTGATACATATCATATATATAGATATTAGTAATTACTATTATGGAATATTAGATATGAGTATGAATATATAGGGGTATAAGTGAAGTAAATAGGTCATCGTTTGATAGATATATGTGGGTTATGTGATGGTCATAGTATAATACCATATATCTATCGGGTATGTCAAGGCGATCATGGTAATAAGCCGGTATTATAGGATGAATAGTAGATCTATATTTAATTTTGACATACTATTGTATATATACTAAAGGATATAATAATATATATATATTATATATATATTTTATATATATCTATTATTATATTGATTTGATATCTATTAATATATATTCTCCTACATTATCTGTTCTGTATTGTCTGTTATATCTATATCATATCTATCTCTATATGTATATACATAATTTCTATAATATTTTAATATATTAATATATTATTATTTAATACATGTATAGTATAATGATGTAAATTATTTATATCTATATTATATATAAATATCTCTACATCTATATATATATATATATATATATTATATATATTATAATCATCTATATACATATTGTATTTATAATATAGACATAATATTTATTTAATATATATTATTTATTTATTTTTCTATATATATACATATAATAATATTATAATATCTTATATATATTTAAGTATATATCTATTATTCTTAAAAAATCCAGTAGTATGCATGCCGTGACTTCATTAGATAAGGCGATACCACGGTGCAAGTGATAGGCAGAAATCCAATCGCTCTCGTCTTTACTAAGATTTTATGAGGTCTGTCTTAAGACTTTCTTGGGTTACATATTTTATCTGTAGATAACATTAAAAGGGTATTTTGTTTACGAAATGCTTATATATTAATTATAGAAATTCTTCACCTGAATAACCCCATTTTTATTAAAAGTTCATCTCTATCAAAATACTCTTTCATTCATTTGAATATTTCTTCAGCCTTAAGTTCATTTCATTCTTCATACCTTCCCCATTCATTTTCTATTCTTTCTAGATTCAGTAGTATCTTCCAAACCCATTCATTTTCTTAGTAAGTCTACTTTTCATCTACATCCATCTACCCTTTTCCAAATTCACCTATCTTCTTCTTCTTCTTCTTCTCCCCTGAGTTCAAATCTACTCTATTGCAAGTCCATCTGCTCATCTACCTTTCTCCAAGTTCGTCATCTAACCACATTGAAGCCTTTTATACCTCCTCACAGTAAATCATTCTCAGACGACCACATCCGAGAGAAAGGAAACGAAAGGAAATGAAAAAAATAAGACAAAATCATGGCCAAATCAGAAAGTTGCAATAACATCACCTTTTCCCAATTTAATGAGAACTGGGAATTACGAAACTATATGAAGTCTCGATCACTCGAGTATTTGTAATCGCGCCGACTACCTCTTTAAGAAGGGGGCGTGGGGGAAGGGAGGTTTTGGGGGTGGGGTTCTGGAGGGAAGAGAGTTAGTTGGAGGGGGTTTATTGGGAGGGGGATTATTGGAGGGGAGATATTACTGAGGTGGGGGACGGATGGAAATGCGTATGCTGGAGGTCGCAGGGAAAATTCATGAACTTTCTTGAAGGAGAGAGAGAGAGAGGTAA
The DNA here is from genome assembly GCF_015104395.2 of Macrobrachium nipponense. Classification (NCBI taxonomy): domain Eukaryota; kingdom Metazoa; phylum Arthropoda; class Malacostraca; order Decapoda; family Palaemonidae; genus Macrobrachium; species Macrobrachium nipponense. The sequence goes on from NC_061103.1 coordinate 38,474,789, forward strand.
TAAAAAGAATTTATTAATATTTTATATATGAGATCTTTGTATATATATATATATATATATATATATATATATATATATATATATACATACACCCCTTATTCACTTCGTTCATTTCCCCTCAGAAACTGTCTTAATTGATGAAATAAGCTGCCGGTTGTATAGAGAGAGAGAGAGAGAGTTTCACCAATTTTCCTTTCTTTTTTTCCCGAAGTAAAACAGCGAGTCTCCTAAATCTCCAATTACCGAAAGATTTCATCAGGTCTTTCCTAAGACTTTCTTGGGTTACTGATGATTACGGGGAGACCAATCTACACTTGCAAACAGTCCATTTTTTTTTATTTCTTCGTAAAATTTTAATATTTTATGTGTGTATATATATATATATATATACTATATATATATATATATATAATATAGATATATCTATAGTATATATATATATATTGTGTGTATGTATTGTATGTATGTATGCATGTATGTTTGTATATATATACCTATATCTATATATATATATATATATATATATATATATAATATATAAGCATTTTTTTAGGTTTTCTGATTATCAGTGGAATATCGGGATCTTGCCTCGTCGGGAAATTTCAATTTAATTTAAGTTTGTGTTATATATTATTTTTTACTTACGATCATAACTGGAGTGTAATGATAACGTATCATAACATGACAGTGTCATGACCACCAAAAACAACACCGAGGGTAATATAGGATGCAACCCAACGAGAGATAACCTACGGTCACCATTCTAATGATAAAACCCAGCGTTTGAAACACATGCAAAACTATGCATTCACCTTCAACAGCCATTGTAAAACACATTATACGTCGATGGCTGTTGCATGACGAATGTTGTCAACATACGGAATTGAACGCACGGCTGTTGCATCCTGTATGCAAATGCGAGCATGAAATGAGCGTCCATACAACTGTTTGAAACCGTTCATTCTTATTATTTGATGACGCTTTTCGAATACAAAACCGTCATTGGGTTCCTCTTTACCAGACTTTTGAATAAATAAAAATAGGCAAACAGTTCAGGACTTGACGAAAAACGAGAACAAAATATCACGTAGAGATAAAGAGATGACTTGGTTTTCAAGGGGAAATTCGAATTATGCTAATGACTGATCAGCGATCGAGTCTGATCATTACTTATACGTCAGGGGGCAAATCAATTGATGCAAATGATTTACGGAAGGGGGAAGGAAAGGACCTGAGAGAGAGAGAGAGAGAGAGAGAGAGAGGAGAGTGTATAAATCTTTTCAACGTTTCAAACTTAAAAAATTGCAAAATGAATTTGTGTGAATTGGAAAATAGATTTCTATTATTTTCCGTAACCAGAAATTGGTCCTTGGTACTAAGAGAGAGAGAGAGAGAGAGAGAGAGAGAGAGAGAGAGAGAGAGAGAGAGAGAGTGCACACAAATTTTCGCCATCTTTTCAAACGTAGAAAATTACAAAATCAATTTTTGTGTGTAACAAAATTGTTCTCTAACATTTTTCGTAACGTGAAATTGGTTAGTGGTACTTCACACACGCACACGCACACATCACACACACACAGGATAGAGAGAGAGAGAGAGAGAGAGAGAAAGAGAGAGAGAGAGAGAGAGAGAGAGAGAGCAGACAGACGAGGCAATATTCAAATGACATCAGTAATCGTATTCGGCATATAATCCCACGTTCTGTGGCACCATCCTACTTGACTTTCCCTTCCGGATCTATTGTAGTTCATAGGACTGAGTTCTCCTTTTATATCAACCTTCATTCATTAACAATAACTAGAAAGAAGGAGAGGAAAAATATGATACAGGTGATTACCAAAGAAAACTCCTCTCGTGTTACTCGGAGACGCGAAACGGAAACCTCTTGTTTATCAAGAGAGAGATCTTCCGTCTAAAGAGAGAATGAGAGAATTGAGAAAAGTAAACGATGAAAAAGACGTTTAAGGGGAATAACGATGCAGGGAAAGAGAATAAGAATGAAATAATGAAATGGCTTGAAAGGAAAGGAAGGACGAGGAATGAATGGAAGAAGTCATGTAAAGTAACTTGATAAGCCATAAGTAGATGCCTTAAAAGTATGATGCAAAATTATGTTAATCAGATGAACATGTTTTGTATAACTGATACTCCTTCTTGATGTTTATATTAACATTCTGTGAGACTATCAGCAGAATCTAGCAAAATTTCATTTCTAGAAATATTTGACTATGAGAAAAATTTGCGTCATAAATTGTGGTCAACTTTTAAAACTAATCAAAAATGCAAAATCAATTTCCGTGAAAAGGCAAATAAAATTCTACGTACATTTTTACCGTGACCTGAAATTGATTGCTTGTACCAACAAAGGGATGAATAGTTTTATAATCATATTTTCATTTTCCCTTCAAAGGAAAGCCAAGAAAATATGACTTTATGAAGTGAAGTTGTGAGAGGTAAATGTCATGTATTTTTTTTATTTATCATAATATTAGTGTTTATCATCGAACATTCATAACTTTCAATGATCTATTAAAATCGCTAAATATTGATGTATAATGAGGATCTCAATAATGCTTCAAATTAAAATCATATATTTCATTTGAATAGTCCTAGTAGTGAGATCATAACTTACGCTTAAATTTTAATAAAATATCGTAGGTAGTATTTAGTTTCACGCAGTAAATATTGACTTTCTTAATTTATCATTCGGTAATAGTATGAATTATTCAGTTGTCATATTCATTATGTATCTACTAATTATGATTTCGTATAATTCATGAAATATTCCTCCATGAAAATTCATAATTTGTCATATTTCATTTTAAGCCTTTTCCTTCGCGTCCAAATAAAATCCTGGAATATAATAAGCAACCAGGTTGTACAGTCCATAAGATATACGACTTACTAAATTGATATTCGTCGCATTCCACTTCCAGAATTTCCCGTCGTAGTCCCAAAAACAAAAGAGCAAGCAAACTGCGTCGAGATTTTTTGGCAATGTAAAAAGACCAGGTTTATTCCGGTTGATGAATATTCGATGAGGAAAAACTACACGGAAAAGCAACGAGCCGCGTAATACATTATAGATTCATGGGTAATGAATTCTGCTTTTTTTTTTTTGTGATTTCTTGCTGAAAGCAGACAAGTCTGTTTTTTTAATAATTTAATGGCTTACATTTAAAGTTCCAAAGTGAAGTGGATGATGATGTTATAGATTAACGTTTTCCTGAAAGATCGAAGGGAAAACATTAAATTCAAAATGCTAAGCAAGGGACTTTTAATTCATTCTTTTTTGATGTTACTAAAGGGCACTGGTTTTGTGTATTAACTATTTGCATAATGGAAATTTTTTAATTTTCACAATACTATATGTGATATCATCGCTTAATTAGCTTAAGTGAAATAATAACTTTTCTGTGATCATACTCTCTCTCTCTCGTCTCTCTCTCTCTCTCTCTCTCTCGTCTCTCTCTCTCTCTCTCTCTTTTATTTGCCTGCTCTCCAGTCTCTCTCTCTCTCTCTCTCTCTCTCTCTCTCTCTCTAACAATGTTACAGTTAAGGTCATTCCTCAGTCAAAACTGAGTAAAATTACATATTTTCTATTATCATAATCTCTCTCTCTCTCTCTCTCTCTCTCTCTCTCTCTCTCTCTCTCTCTCTCTCTTTCTCTGTTTACCTTTACCCTATCTCCTAACATACTAAAATTAGTAATCAGTCCTTCGGTCGAAATTAGTGAAATTATATATATTTTCTATGATCACATTCTCTCTCTCTCTCTCTCTCTCTCTCTCTCTCTCTCTCTCTCTCTCTCTCTCTCTCTCTCTCTCTCTCTAGGAAGCAAAATAATCCATTATGGGGTCTGGTTTCGAAGCAAAATAAAAGAAAAAAAAAATAAATAAAAATTTTGACAGCCCCCATCAGTCGCCCATTGCCCAAATGAAAATACTCAATATATCCATTAACACAACAGACTTTCACCTGAACGAGAGAATGGATGGGATAAGGGAATAATAAAAGAGAAAGCAAGGAAAAGAAAGCGGAAGGGGGAAAGCAGTTCATTAAGAAGATTAAATATATATTTAAGAATAGGAGGCGTCAGTATTGACGTATCAGCTTTCTAGGGAGATAGGTCCGCCATAGGGAGATGACGGCTTCTGAAGTCAAGATAATTTTATCAAATAATACGAGAGTTTGTAAAGGTATAAAAGCACCATTATGAGTTCCAGTACGGGTTTTAAAACTCTTCCCCCTTCCCTTCCCCACCCCCGGCCCCCCACCTGCCAAAAACCTGATGTGGATGTCCAAAAATATTGGGTTTTCAGAAAGCTTCAGCTCAAGATAATATTTTATAAAATAATACGAGAGGTTTATTAAGGTATATAAGCCATTATGAAATATATATAGGTTTTAAAACCCGCCCCCCCCCCCACAAAAAAAACAAAAAAACTGATGTGGATATCCAAAGATATTGGGTTTATAGAAGGCTTCAAGTCAAGATAATATTTTATAGAATAATACGAGACGATTTTTGTGATATAAAACCCATTGGGAAATAGAATGTAGGTTTTTTAAACATACCAAAAATTCCTGATAATTCTGTCAAAAGAAATTGCTTTTTAAGAGACATTGTACATTTTTTTTTCTTAATTTGTCTGAGTTCTCGCGTAAGATTTTGGCAGTTTCACTTTCTCTCTCTCTCTCTCTCCCTCCTTATTCTAATACAATACTCTTCTTCTTCTTCTTCTTCTTCTTCTTCTTCTTCTTCTTAGTTCGAACCACAAAAATTCAAGCTTAGATGCAAAGCACAACTGCCATATAACAATTCTCCTTCGATTTTAATAATTTACCTACATTTGCTGTTTTCTAATAACGAATATCTCTATTTTCTGTATTTCCTATTACGTACATTCTGTTTCTTTTTTTTATTACAAAAAAACAATATATCAGTTTTACAGATATGTCATGGTATTTACATAATTTTTGTTTTATAAATGTTCATCATATAACATTTACCTTTATTTAATAAAAATTTTCTTTAACCTATAACCATTATATGTCATTATATGTTGATTCTTTCAAATGAACGCCATATTGTTTGGAAGCTTGAATTTCAAGTCAGTGTCTCCTTTTGTTAGTTTGTCCCATAAGAATAGGGGTTCATCTTCTGAATAATAATAATAATAATAATAATAATAATAATAATAATAATAATAATAACTGCCTTGTATCAACAATGTAAGTACCATCTCCACCTTGTCACCATTGCTATGGTACATATCCTCACGGAAGAAAAACTTCAAAATCCAATTCAAAAGTTGATTTCCATCACGGACCCCGTTCCAACAAAAGTGTCTCTTTTGTACACAATAGATAGATGACTTACTCTAGAATGAACAGCAGAAGTGATCTAATTACGCTTTTCGATTCCCCGCGTCAGCCAATAGTTGGCCAAATTCATGGCGAGTTCACGTTTTATCCGAAAACTGTTCAAAACTATTGCTTTTAGGCACCGACTGGCTCCAAACGAGTTATTCAGTCGCGATAATTTTATCACCTCTCTAAAACTGGACAAAAATGCATAGAGTAACTAAACATTGGTGCGTCGGTGTATTTAATTTGTTTTGAGCTTAAATGCTGTTGTTTTAATTCTGGTTTCGATATAGATGTTTGTAATGATTCAGGTGTGGAATTTGTCGTGAATAAATAAGCGAATATGTTAGGTTCTATCGAGTACTATTTTGGTATAATTATTCAGATAATAGTTCTTATTCTTTATGACACTATTATTTTAATCATTTTATATATATATATATATATATATATATATATAATATATATATATCTATATTATATACTATATATATATATATATATATATATATATATATATATATATGAATTTTCATTACATCATCATGATTCATATATATGCATCAAGCTACAAATGTCCTTTAATATCCAATTCGCTCTACCCCGGAATTTATATATTTTCATTGTGTATATGTTAACCGAAGAAAGGGAAATTGTTCAGTTGATAAAAATTGTTGCCCGAGTCTGAAAAGTAACTGAAGTCTTGATTTCTCCCTCAGCCCGCTGTGCGCTGGTTCGAATCCATGAGAGGACGAAATTATTATCAACTAAAAAAAATTCCCCTTTGGTTAACATATATGAAAAAATATATAAATTCCGGGGCAGAGCGAATTGGCTATTAAAGGACATCCACGCAAACAGATAGATCGATAGATATGCAGATATGCCGTTACCACTATTCCAAAATATAACGAAGGAAAAAAAAAAGAGCTACAAAAAATCCTTTCAGTTTTATAGCCCCGACCACTATTCGTTTAAAACCAAATTTCCACGGCATAAAAATTCCTATCTATTTGTTTTCCCCCCCCTCCCCACCCTTCCCACCCCCTATCACCCCTCTCCAAAAAGGATTAAAATAATAAACTATTTTCCGTCCCTGCTATGAACAATGTACGAAAATATTTATTTTGCGATAAAGGGCAGTTTTTTTCAATAATAAAGAGAAAAGTTCCTCAGTTGGGTGAACGATTGTATGTCGTACTACAGATTTTATTGGACCTTTCTCTCTCTCTCTCTCTCTCCTCTCTCTCTCTCTCTCTCTCTCTCTCTCTCATAGAAAGTAATCTTAGGCTACGGAATGATTATTTAAACAAAAAAGACTTAATAAATGTAAGTTCTCTCTCTCTCTCTCTCTCTCTCTCTCCTCTCTCTCTCTAAAAAAAATCGCACACTAACTCGTAACCTGGACCTACATCTGCGAGTAATGCTTATAATCATAATAATAATAAGCAATAACTTCTTCTTCTACTTCTTTTTGGTAATCATTCCAGGTTGCTTGGTTTGCAACTAATGATCCCTGGTAAGGGGGTGGGGGCTGGGGGATTGCGGCGCGGAAAGGGGGGGAGGGGGTGATGTCAGCTCTGGCTTAATTACCTCGTTACGCTGTCAGACTATTTCAAAACGACGATGATGTCCGTCATTAGTTTCAGAAACTCTACGATAAAGGACTGGCGTATTTCAAACCTCGTTCAGAGTTTGGAAATTCTTCGTATATATATATATATATATTAGATATATATATATATATATATATATATATATATATAATACTATATATTACACATATATATATTATTATTTTATTTTTTTTTTTTTTGCTCTATCACAGCCCTCCAATCGACTGGATGGTATTTATAGTGTGGGGTACCGGGTTGCATCCTGCCTCCTTAGGAGTTCATCACTTTTCTTACTATGTGCGCAGTTTCTAGGATCACACTCTTCTGCATGAGTCTTGGAGCTACTTCAGCGTCTAGTTTTTCTAGATTCCTTTTCAGGGATCTTGGGATGGTGCCTAGTGTTCTATGATTATGGGTACAATTTCCACTGGCATATCCCATATCCTTCTTATTTCTATTTTCAGATCTTGATACTTATCCAATTTTTCCCTCTCTTTCTCTTCAACTCTGGTGTCCCATGGTATTGCGACATCAATGAGTGATACTTTCTTCTTGATTTTGTCAATCAGCGTCATGTTCTGGTCTATTTGTACGTATCACCCTATCTGTTCTGATACCATAGTCCAGAGGATCTTTGCCTGATCGTTATCTACACTCCTTCAGGTTGGTGCTCGTACCACTTTTTACTGCAAGGAGGCTCCAGTGGAGGGCTTTTGCCACTGAATCATGCCTCTTTTTGTACTGGTTCTGTGCAAGTGCCGGACATTCGCTTGCTATGTGGTTTATGGTTTCATTTTTCGTATTGCATTCCTACATATGGGAGAGATGTTATTTCCGTCTATCGTTCTTGAACATATATGGTTCTTAGGGCCTGATCTTGTGCCGCTGTTATCATTTCTTCAGTTTCCTTCTTTAGCTCTCCCCTCTGTAGCCATTGCCACGTGCCATCGCTGGCTAGTTTTCTTTAGTCTGTCTCATGTATTGTCCGTGCATTGGTTTGTTTGTGCCAGTCCTCTGTTCTGTTTGTCATTCTCCTGTCTCTGTATATTTCTGGGTCTTCGTCTACTTTTATTATTCCTTCTTCCCATGCACTCTTTAGTCACTCGTCTTCACTGGTTTTCAGATATTGCCCCAGTGCTCTGTTCTCGATGTTGACGCAGTCCTCTATGCTTATTGTAGTCCTCTCCCTCCTTCCTTTCGTGTTATGTATAGTCTGTCCGTATTTGCTCTTGGGTGTAGTGCTTTGTGTATTGTCATATGTTTCCTGGTTTTTTTATCTATGCTGCGGAGTTCTACCTTCCTCCATTCCACTATTCCTGCGCTGTATCTGATTACTGGCACTGCCCATGTGTTTATGGCTTTTATCATATTTCCGCCGTTGAGTTTTGACTTGAGTATCGCCTTGAGTCTCTGCATATATTCTTTCCTGATCGTGTCCTTCATCTCTTGGTGTTTTTATATCCCTCCTTCCATTATTCCCAGGTATTTGTATCCAGTCTCATCTATGTGTTTGATATTGTTCCCATCTGGTAGCTTTATCCCTTCAGTTCTTGTTGCTTTACCTTTTGTATGTTGACTAAGGCGCATTTTTTCTATTCCAAACTCCATCCTGATGTCCCAGATACAATCCTTACAGTCTGGATTAGGGTGTCTATTTCCTTGATGCTCTTACCATACAGCTTGATGTCGTCCATGAACATCGAGGTTAATTGTGTAATTATGTATATTATTATTATTATTATTATTATTATTATTATTTTATTATTTATTATTAATTAGAAGATGAACCCACCCTATAACCATATTCATATGGGACAAACCCACAGGGGCCACAGTCTTGAAATTCAGGCATCGAAACAATTCGGTGTTCATTTGAAGTTACAGGAGATGATATGAACTACAGAAAGAAGAGAACAGTTATTAGAAAACGAAGATAAATCAGTAAATTAATAAATTAAAGTAGAAAAAACACATAAACTATTAAAAGTACAATGAGATTACTGATTTACTGATTTATCTTCGTTTTCTAATAACTGCTCTCTTCTTTCTGTAATTCATATCATCTCCTGTAACTTCAAACGAACACCGAATTGTTTCGATGCCTGAATTTCAAGACTGTGGCCCCTGTGGGTTTGTCCCATATGAATAGGGTATAGGGTTCATCTTCTCAGTAATAATAATAATAATAATAATAATAATAATAATAATAATAATAATAATAATAATAATAATAATAATAACCACATATCTTCCCAAAGACAAAGCAGATTTTATATTGATCCCTGCAAGACCTTGAATTCTTCGAGAGCTGTAAGTATTAACACGAAACCGCAGGTTTTTGATTGCAAATAGAGCCAGGGAGATTTACCATTATGGCGATCATAAAGTGCTTGGCGTTCTATGTTATTAACTCTCTCTCTCTCTCTCTCTCTCTCTCTCTCTCTCTCTCTCTCTCTCTCTCTCTCTCTCCACGCAGCTAACTCTATTCATCTGCAGTACCTTTTATCTGAACTCTCTCTCTCTCTCTCTCTCTCTCTCTCTCTCTCTCTCTCCTCCAGCAGCTATATCTCCGTTATTTTGGTCATTTTCCTCTCCAGTTGCCATTCAGGTATGCAGAAGGATTTATTATTATTATTATTATTTCACGCCAGTACAATATTATTTTTTTATTTATTATATCTCTGTAGTTGTGGTAATTTTTCTTTCCAGTTGCCATTCAGATATGTAAAAGATTATTATTATTATTATTATTATTATTATTATTATTATTATTATTATTATTATTATTATTATTATTATTATTATTATTATTATTATTGTCAATCTCTTTGGGCGTCCACAAAACTTGATGGGTAGGTACCTTAGTGACTGGTGACCATTTTCCCTCAACACTTTGACCTTAACTTATTTTTTCATATTCAAGCACGAATCCAAAATTCAAATCGAGAATGGGGGTTGGTGAGGGTGAATCTAATAACCTGAAGAGCCTTGCCAAAGGAAAGAGAGCTTTAGATATTAAGTACATAGGGCATCATTTTGTTTAGACTCATTGTCAGTTGATAAGTTTTTTGGGACTGGGACCTGACTTATCCTTAAAGAAAAGTCAAAATTCCAGCCACTTACAAACGAATATATTTATG
>NC_061103.1:38486501-38504001 GCF_015104395.2 Macrobrachium nipponense
CGTTCAGAGTTTTGGAAATCTTTCGTATATATTTTATATATATTATTATATGTTGCTACTTTAGTAATGCATATATCTTCTCCTAGACTCTTTGAAAAGTTAGAATAGAGTTTCCATCATTTTTCAGATTCCTAGCTAGCTTAGAGTTATAGGATGTCTTAAAATATGTTCATTTTTGCATACTTAATTTAAAAGTATATAACGTAGAATGTAAAGAAGAGAGAGATTAACTTTGTCCGTTCAAGATAGAATTGGTTCGTAACTTTTCGTTGAATCGAGTTTAAGAGACCCCGAAGTCTCTGCTTTGTTTTCCAAACCTGTCAACATGTTTGATTAGAGATCTTGAGATCTCCGTTGTGCTTTGGATAAATGTCAATCATACTTGCTCAAGGAGTTTGTTTCGTCAAGTACATGTCATTGTTGAGCATGATTGGTTTCATACTCGTATGTCTTTGCTAAATGCACGTGAAGATTTCACAATTTTTTCTGTAAGTACGTCATATTAGAAGCTTCTTTCTAGAAGGATTGCATCGTCTTTCGCATGCCCAAAACATTTTGTGTGATATCCACTGTCAAGTTTCGTAAGGAAGAGAGCATTCATTCAGACTTAAATCCTCATAGCGTTTATCTCTCTCTCTCTCTCTCTCTCTCTCTCTCTCTAACTTCACTTTTGATTTCATATCAAGATAACATAAAGATTTATGCTTACTGAATAGTCACTCGTAACTTTTAGATTTCGGATTTCTTAGATTTATTTAGTATTATTTAGTGCTTTTTGTGGAATCTGAACAAACATTGTACAATGTGTAACAGCGTCTTTTTATGTTCTAAATATGGTGAATTGTGAGGTGAAAAATTGTGAAAACAAGCTGCAGCAGAAAGAAAATTGGTACCAAGGTCAAGTGTTGTATTTTATAGTTGCAACTAATAGTTTACAATGGTCTGAGTGAAACGATTTAAATTTTACACATTGCAAATTTTTGCGTTTTGTGTTTGCTTAATTTTTTTCTTATTGAAGGTTTTATTTTTTGTGCATTATCCATTTTTTCTTATTGAAGTGTCTGTTTTTATTTTATATTCTGTGTGATTGGCGCATTTTTGCAATTTTGGTATTTTCCAAATTTTTCTGTGTTTTCTTTTGCATTCACAATTGATTAACTTAGTTGTTTTCAATAATTAATTGTTGTACATTTAATTGAATCTAACACTTGTGAATTAATTTGTATTTACTTAAGATTCTTTTCAAGTTTTATTGTTTGTTTAACACTTGAGAATCAATTTTCAAATTTTAATTATTGCCTAACACTTCCGGATCTCACTTGAATTAATTTCCTTGAATTTTGTGATAAAATTAATTTTGATTTAATTTTAACTTAATTAAGTCAAGACTTTATTAAACTTTGCTTTGTTTTTCAAGTAACAGTAATTTCCCGGATATTGTGAATTTCACTTATAATTTTAGTAGGTTTATAATAAATTTTTGTATTAACATTTTTTATAAGTGTGTTCTTTTTCATCAGTATTTGTATGATTAAATTTATGTTAGGTAGAAACATAGAATGGTAATTGAGCTATTTTCCTTCAATTTACTTGAAGTGAGTTAGAACCAGGGAGTACTTAGACTTCTGAAATCAGGGAAATACCTAGACTTTTAAAGTTGTTGATGGAGTGATGCCTTTAAATGATTTGATTACACATGAGATTACCTCATACCTGTTTTGATGAACTTAGTCTGATTTCTATAATACTGGTTAGTGTTACTGTTGCCTGTAGAGTATTCAGTCGTTTAGCACCTGTAATGAAGGTTCAGGTGCCTGGCTGTTGTGAGGTAACAATTAATGATTGGTAAGTGTAGTAACCAGATACTTGGCACTTCGTCACAACATATATATATATATATATATATATATATATATATTATATATATATATATATATATATATATATATATATATATATACGTGTATATTGGCTATTCTATTAAATTTCAATAAGAGTCTCTTGATCTCCATATTTTACGTTAAGGTCATTGAAATGTATCGAGATATGAATATTTACCAATATCTTGTGTTATTTTATGGACATATTTTTTTTTATATTTTGGTTATTTTATCAAATTAAAATATTCCCTTTGATCTTTGGGATGCTTATACAAGGATCTAATGAATGTTGTTAAGCCTTAAATAATTACTAACACGAATTATGTTGTTCAGAATGATATGTATTAGAATTTCAAAAGTTCAATCGAAGATGCTGTGTATTCCTGCCCTAAAATAATCTCATTGTACTTTTAATAGTTTAAGTGTTTTTTCTACTTTCATTTAATTTATAGATTAATCTTCGTTTTCTAATAACTACTCTCTTCTTTCTGTAATTCATATCATCTCCTGTAACTTCAAATGAACACCAAATTGTTTCGATGCCTGAATTTCAAGGACTGTGGCCCCTGTGGGATTGTCCCATATGAACAGGGGTATAGGGTTCATCTTCTCAATAATAATAATAATAATAATCTTAGGAAGCAGACCCTCTCTCAAAGCATACTTTATTAAAAGTAATGGCTACTTCAGCAGCGTTACACTTGTAGAGATTCTTCTCTATTTTGCGAATAGCGGCTTTTTCAGTGCTACTTAAACAGGCTAGTAGAGCGCCTATAGAGGTCATGGTAAAATACAGGGTCAAAATAGGTGTATATATTTGAATTTTGCAGATAAACTAGGATACCATAGTCATCAAAGTCATTAACGATTCTCTCTCTCTCTCTCTCTCTCTCTCTCTCTCTTTCTTAAAGCGAGCTTTCGTCTGTAGCTGCCAGACATCCTCGGGCTGGGAAGCTGAGGGTGGACTGATCTTGGTGCGGTGTCCTTATATCTGTGGTTGACAGCAGGGGGTCTGCCCATGCTTGTCTCCTATTGGCTGGTGGCGGTGAGTCTTGTTTTCATTGGCTGCCTGAGCCAGGTCTCAAGCCACTTTTCTTCGGGCCGATGGTTTGCGTTGCAGCATATCCTGCAGCCGCCTGGACTCCTAAGCGGCGCTGTAACATTGATGGGCGTTGCGCTACGCTGTGGGACGTCACGGCTACTTTGATTTCCATCGGCTGCAGGAGTACCTCGTTCGGGGGCATTGTCATCCATAGAGTTGTCATGATCGGTGGTGTCATTGTTGGTGGCAGGTCTTCTCATACTCGTAGGGAGGAGAAATTCTTCCTGCGTCGTATTCAGAGTAGGTTTTATTTGCTGGATGAGTAGCGCCTCCAGCAGGCGCAACCGACGGGCATCAGGGGCCTTCCCGATGATCTTCGTGTTCTTTATGATGACATCTCGGGAGATGGCCTCGTGATGTTTGGTGCGGGGCGTGATTCTTATAGCCCCCCCCCCTCTTGGCGTGGCACGAGAGTCTCTTCGACAGTCGCATGGTAGTCATCCTACGTAGGCGCCGCTGCATTCGCGGACTGGGCATGTATACTGGTACACTACATGCGTCTGCTTCAGGGGTTCTCGTACCTGTGAGAGGGGTTATTTTCATAATAAGATCGCGCGTCCTCCGATTCTGGTAATATATGATTAGGTCGATATTCTGGTGTCGTTAGTCGGGGATACATTATCAGAAATAATTTTCTTAATGGCGTCCTCTTCTTCACGGTAATGGGAACTCATGAAGGCTTTCTTTGTAGTACAGCTTGATATTAACTGGCATATGCAGGAGCAAGATTAGTAGCAGAACTGATGGGGATTCGAACACCAACACCGCCAGCACAACCAACCCAACAGAAACCAAAACAGCAACCGCCTTGGAAAAGGCGCCTGGAAAAGCAAAATCATGGTGATGAGATCTGAACTTGAGTAAACTGAAAGAGATGGTAGAAAAAAGCTAAGAAGCAAAAAAAACACAAGGGAGGAACTCAACGAGAAAACAAAGTACAAGAGAGGGGACTAAACAACACAATAGATGTAAACAGAGGCTTAAGGCAAAGCACATAAGATCCAACGGTACATGGACAGGAATAAGGGATACCAACAGAACAAACTATCCGGAACCAACCAGAAAAGACTATACAGCCAACAAAGAGGTGAAGACAACCACCAAGAATTCCTGAAGCCGAAGCAAGTAAGAGACTCTGGGAAAACATATGGAGCAATCCGGTATCACACAACAAACATGCAACATGGCTCCAGGAAGTCAAGGAAGATGAAACAGGGAGAAAAATACAAAGATTCACAGACATCACGACAGACACAGTCAGACACCAACTTAAGAAAATGCCAAACTGGAAAGCCCCATGTCCCGATGAAGTCCATGGATACTGGCTCAAAAACTTCAAGGCCCTACACCCACGAATAGCAGAACAACTCCAGCATTGTATCACAAATCACCATGCACCCAAATGGATGACCACAGGAAGAACATCCTTAGTACAAAAAGACAAGCGTAAGGGAAATATAGCCAGTAACTACAGGCTATCACCTGCCTACCAATAATGTGGAAGTTACCAACAGGTATCATCTGTGAAAGGCTATTACAACTACCTAGAGGAGACACACCATCCCCCACCAACAGAAAGGCTGCAGAAGGAAGTGTAGGGTCACAAAAGACCAGCTCCTGATAGACAAAATGGTAATGAAAGAACAGTAGGAGAAGGAAAACCAACCTAAGCATGGCATGGATAGACTATAAGAAAGCCTTCGACATGATACCACATATGGCTAATAGAATGCCTGAAAATATATAGGGGGCAGAGGAAAACACCATCAGCTTTCTCAAAAATACAATGCGCAACTGGAATACAATACTTACAAGCTCTGGAATAAGACTAGCAGAGGTTAATATCAGGAGAGGGATCTTCCAGGGTGACTCACTGTCCCCACTACTCTTCGTAGTAGCCATGATTTCCATGACAAAAGTACTACAGAAGATGGATGCCGGGTACCAACTCAAGAAAGAGGCAACAGAATCACCATCTGATGTTCATGGACGACATCAAGCTGTATGGTAAGAGCATCAAGGAAATAGATACCCGGATCCAGACTGTAAGGATTGTATTCTGGGGACATCAGGATGGAGTTTGGATAGAAAAATGCGCCTTAGTCAACATACAAAAAGGCAAAGTAACGAGAACTGAAGGGATAAGCTAGCAGATGGGAGCAACATCAAACACATGGCTGAGACTGGATACAAATACCTAGGAATAATGGAAGGAGGGGATATAAAACACCAAGAGATGAAGGACACGATCAGGAAAGAATATATGCAGAGACTCAAGGCGATACTCAAGTCAAACTTAACGCTGGAAATATGATAAAAGCCATAAACACATGGGCAGTGCCAGTAATCAGATACAGCGCAGGAATAGTGGAATGGACGAAGGCAGAAACCTCCGCACCATAGATCAGAAACCAGGAAACATATGTCAATACACAAAGCACTACACCCAAGAGCAAATACGGACAGACTATACATAAACACGAAAGGAAGGAGGGAGAGAGGACTACTAAGTATAGAGGATGCGTCAACATCAAGAAACAGAGCATTGGGGCAATATCTGAAAACCAGTGAAGGACGAGTGGCTAAAGAGTGCATGGAAGAAGGACTAATAAAAGTAGACGAAGACCCAGAAATATACAGAGACAGGAGAATAACAAAACAGAACAGAGGACTGGCACAACAAACCAATGCACGGACAATACATGAGACAGACTAAAAGAACTAGCCAGCGAAGACACATGCAATGGCTACAGAGGGGAGAGCTAAAGAAGGAAACTGAAGGAATGATAACAGCGGCACAAGATCAGGCCCTAAGAACCAGATATATTCAAAGAATGATAGACGGAAATAACATTCCTCCACCTATGTAGGGAAGTGCAATACGAAAAACAAAATGAAACCATAAACCACATAGCAAGCGAATGCCCGCTTGCACAGAACAGTACAAAAAGAGGCATGATTCAGTGGCAAAAGCCCTCCACTGGAGCCTGTGCAAGAAACATCAGCTACCTTGCAGTAATTAAGTGGTACGAGCACCAACCTGAGGGAGTGATAGAAAACGATCAGGCAAAGATCCTCTGGGACTATGGTATCAGAACAGATGCAAATAGACCAGACGTGACGTTGATTGACAAAGTCAAGAAGAAAGTATCACTCATTGATGTCGCAATACCATGGGACACAGAGTGAAGAGAAAGAGAGGGATAAAAAAAACGATAAGTATCAAGATCTGAAAATAGAAATAAGAAGGATATGGGATATGCCAGTGAAATTGTACCCATAATCATAGGAGCACTAGGCACGATCCCAAGATCCCTGAAAAGAAATCTAAAAAGAAAAACTTGAGGCTGAAGTAGCTCCAGGACTCATGCAGAAGAGTGTGATCCTAGAAACGGCGCACATAGTAGGAAAAGTGATGGACTCCTAAGGAGGCAGGATGCAACCCGGAACCCCACACTATAAAAATACCACCCAGTCTAATTGGAGGACTCGTGATAGAGCAATAATAATAATAATAATAATAATAATAATAATAATAATTTTATTTTGGAAGGAGACCCTCTCGTAGACATGTTTGTTAAAAATGACTGCTGCCCTTCAGCACTATTAATCTTATAAAAGAGTCTTCTCTATCTTTCTGATGACGGCTTTCTCGTTGTTGCTTAGACTGGGCGAGCAACGCACCAAAGGGCATGGTAAAATTCGGTTGAGTCATTTGATTTATTATTGCTTATACAATTTTCTCTCTCTCTCTCTCTCTCTCTCTCTCTCTCTTCTCTCTCTCTCAACGCGACGTTTTCCTCCTGATCGACAGGACACTATCAAGCGATAACTGCTGAGGGACTGAATTCCAGTGTTGTTGTTGTTGTATTAAGCCAACACTTCTTGTTGGCACGGGCCTTTCCCTTGTTCGCCCGTAGTGTTAGTGGCGAGTCCATCTCCTTTTATCGTTGGTATTGCGAGCTCTTGAGTATGGGCAGAGCACCTCTTCGCTGGACAGGTTTTCATTGGTTCCCGGGAAGGTGACTCATACGGCGGTGTTGACGAGTCTTGCGACCTTCTCAGGTTGGGGGGTATCACCGGGAGCCTCTTGATTGGCTTCTACCTGAGTGACGTCACCCCTGGTATTATTCTCATGTCCGTGTTCGTTTCATGCGCGCTGGTACTTTCGTTAGGGGGGAGGGGTGTGGTCCTCCTCACACACGTCAGTATCAGGAACGCATCTTGGGTGGTATTAAGGGGAGGCTTTTCTTTGAGGATGAGCAGAGCGCTTCTAGGAGATGCAGACGTCGGGAGAGCACCTGACCCACGACGTCTGCGTCTCCTAGAAGCGCTGCTCATCCTCGAAGAAAAGCCTCCCCTTAATACACCCAAGAGCGTTTCCTGATACCGACGTGTGTGAGGAGGACCACACCCCTCCCCCCTAACGAAAGTACCAGCGCGCATGAAACGAACACTGGACATGAGAATATACCATGGGTGACGTCACTCAGGTAGAAGCCAATCAAGAGGCTCCCAGTGATACCCCCCACCTCCGAGAAGGTCTGCAAGACTCGTCAACGCAACGCCATATGAGTCACCTTCCCGGGAACCAATGAAAACCCGTCTGCCGAAGAGGTGCTCTGCCCGTACTCAAGAGCTCGCAATACCACGATAAAAGGAGATGGACTCGCCACTGAAATTCTCTCTGCCACCAGCCAATCAGCTTGCTGCAGACTTTCCCTGCATTTTAGCCCTGCCGACTTTATAGTTGGCGCTCTTAGTAAGGGAGAATAAGATTTGAGAGAGCTCTCTCATCTTTTATAAGCAATTTGAAGACTTAATATCACTCCTCCTTTTCTCAAAAAATAACTTTCTCTTATTAACACCGTCTCTCTTGTGGAACATTTGGTAGCCCTTGAGGTCTAAAAACTCCAACAGAAGCAAGACCAAAGAGACAAATCTTCCTACTGTCGCAATACTATATTGCAAGTAGCACAGGAAACCATAGGCTGGCGCCTTCCATAAGCCAGATTTCAAGATAACTTAAACAAACATCCAAGCCCTTCAGGCGACATAAAACACAACCAATCACTTATTCACATCACCCCCTCACAATATCCTAAATCCACTCCATAGACATGGAACTTCAACCTCTACTTCTATCATATCACAAGATCACATCATCCATGACGACTCCTCAGCCCCCATCACATCCATGACACCGACCGAAGAAGAAATAGATCAGGCACCAGCTCCCCCTCAGACGAACATGTGACACAGAGACCACGGATTTCCTCTCCCCCACCCCCTGATAACTCTCCTGCACACTCAAAAGAACATCCCACCCAACAGCCTCTCCCTATACTGCTCTGACACAGAAGACGAACTTTCGCAGGACAATGGTGGCTTTACAGTTGTAAACAATAAGAAGAAAATGAAGAAATCAACACACGGACACTTTTTAACTTGCAATCAGACACCGAATTCCCACGACTGAGATTCAAACCAATACAAAAACCAGGAGAAACAGCTTACACCACAATAAAAGCCATTGAAGACAGACACAAGGACATCATTTTCCAGGCACGACCAACCCGAACAGGACAATTCATTCTGATACCCAAACAAAGACAAAACATGCCGAAGAAGTACTCAGGAAGGACGGACATTGCAAAGCACTGGACCCAAACGACAGAACACAGAAAGGACTCATATGCAGATACCCCGTAAACCTCCCAATCGACTCCATAAAAGAGCTCTCCTTTGTGTTAGACGCCACCCGGTGTACAAAACAAAGCAGGAGAACCAACAAGAAAGGTTCTTGTAAACTTTCCAGGGAGAAAGGCCTGCCGAAGTAAACATACCAATATGGGGAAAATTCCCCACTGAAGAATTCACCCCTGAACCACTAAGGTGCTTTAGGTGTCAAAGATTTGGACACCATCAGCGAAAATGTAGCTACAAACACTATGTGGGATTTGTAGTGGCAAACACCCAACACAAGAGTGCTTAGATCGTTACAAAAGGAAAGAGAGGACGACAGCAAAATGCCCAAATTGTAAAGGGCAGCATCAGCCTGGCACAAAGGCTGTCCGGAGAGACTAAAGAGGATTTGGCGAATGAAAGGCCAGAACCCCCAGACCACCACCAGAACGTTGCAACAGCAACACAAACCGCCCCCACAACACACATCATACCCTCAACACCTACCACAACAAAACCCACCCACACAACGACAACACCCACAACAAACATCACATCCTCAGCATCCCATCGGAATACACCCCCACCCTCCACTACAGCAACAACAACCACAGCAACACAGACACCAAGACCCCAGATATAGGCAGCAGCCACCCCCCACCAATCAAAGACGCAATCCACTACACAACAAGACCAACAACAGAACACATACCACAGGGACCCCAGACAGACACAAAACCAAGCCACAAAACAACACGCCCACACCTGCCTCAAACCCCATGTCCTTCTACTCCACATCAACTCGGAAAACACCCCTACTTACCCACCACCCAATCACATGAACACACCCCCCACCCCCAACTCCACCTGTGACAGTAGTACCAATGCCGAAAGTCAGCACAACACCACAGAGCAGGCACCAGAGAAAGCCACTACCGCCTCAGTAAAGAGGATTTTAGGAGGGAAATAGAGAAAATTGTGAGGGCAATTTTTCACCAATTGTTTCTAACCTAAACCTAACAGCTGACCTCAGGAAAGAGATTGTAGCACTGACACCTTATTAAGATGGAAGGAAACAATCAACATCAAACACGCCCCCAGAACACTGAAGACATTTCATCATACACCAGTCTAAAAATATTACAATGGAACATAAACAGTGCCAACACAAATATGCCATACTACAATCCAAAGTACTCTCAGAAAGACACGATGTCATCCTGCTACAGGAAACACTTAACATTCAAAGGATACACAGTTTTATAAAACTCCACATACAGATTCAAATAGAGGGCTGATCACCCTAATAAAAACAACAATTCCCTCGGAAAAAAATAAGAAACATAAACTGTGGTGATGGGATTGAGACACTAAGTGTCCTCATAAGACTAGCAAAACACGTCACTCACCATACACAATATCTACAAAGGGCATGAAAAAATCTTTGAAGGAGAGAACCTTCAGTGCAGCCTCCAGAGAAAACACCTTCTTTGCAGGAGACTTCAATGCACACCACCATGCTTACAGTCGAGACAGCACACAAATGCAGCAGGCAGACACATACACATCCTAATGGAAGAATGTTTCCGGACGTTTGCACTAATAAATGACACATGAAGCAACACACCTACGAGGTGGCAGGCTAGACTTAAGCTTCATAACTGGAAACCTGAAAGAAGACTGCACATGGAGAGTGCACACTAACCAGTGACCATTTTTGCAACCAAAACAAAACTAAAGATAATGAAAATTCCCCCACCACCGCCCCCTCCGGCAGGATGGAGACCGGACCTAGCAAACTGGCCAACATTTCAAAAAAACCACATGAACACATGGGCAACACAGTAACATTCAAAATCCAGCCCTCAACATATGCACACTCCAACAGGACTTTGTAGAGAGCCTGCACAACGCAGCAAACATTTCCATGCCAAAGAAAGCCTTTAGAACAAAATGCAACCCCACACAAGGACAGTTGGTACTACAACTCTAGAATCAAAGAAATGAACTCAAGAGTAAACAGAATAAGGAAAATATTCAGAAGAAACCCCACCGACGAGTTGCACACGATCCTAAGAGAAGTTGTAAACCACGCAGCCCAAACTGCTAAGGAGGTTAAGCAGGAAACCTGGCTAAAATGGTGCTCAGAAACCACTCGACTGACGCCCATTGCAAAGATGTTCAAGTGGTTCAACAAGGTATCAGGAAAGACCAGGCCAACACAGGCACACCATCCCAACCCTCAAGCTGAAGCAAACAGACTAGCACAACACTTTGCAGACAGAACCAAATCAATTCACCTACCACCATTCACACGAGAAAGACAAGTGGCACTCAATCCTGAAAGATGAGAATCATCAATACAGCCTGCAGCAATTCTGATGACACGGACACGCCATTCACAATGAAAGAACTTGACAAAGCCCTCCAAAAGGGAACAGACACAGCACCAGGAGCAGACATGATTACATATAACTGTTAAAAAACATGGGAAACGCAGCAAAACAGTGCATCTCCACATAATAAACAGAACGTACAGAGCAGATCAGACCCACAATGGAACCAACAAAACACACAACCAATTCCCAAAACAAAGGAGCCCAACGCCTACAGACCCATTTCTCTCATCAGCTGCACAGAAAAGACGGCAGAGAGAATGGTATTAAACAGATTGCTGTGGAAAAACAGGGCCCTTACACCACCGCTTATATGCCTACAAAGAGGGGATAGGCACACAGGAATGTCTAGCAGATGTGATGGCCACAATAAATAACAAGAAAGCAATCGTAGTATTTCTCGACCTAGAAAAAGCCTACGAACTTGCAAGTGCAGCTGCTATCCTGGCAGCCTTAGCCAACAAGACAGTTAAAGGCAACCTTCTAGCATGGACCAAAGGATACATGCAAAACAGACAAGCCAGAGTTACCTTTCAAGGAGCAACCTCCGAATTCCTCAGTCTGGAAAATGGAACACCTCAAGGAGGAATACTCAGCCCCTTCCTCTTCATATACTAATGGAGAAATTAGCCAACAGCAACTTCCCAAATGGAGTTGAAATTTTCATATATGCAGATGATGTGTGCTTAGTCAGCACAGACAGGCATAGAGCCCACCACCAACACATGCATTGCGAACACAGATTGAAAACAAATGCACAGTCCTAGGACTAAAAATCAACACGGCAAAAACCAAGGCAATGGCAATCAAATACAATACAGACCTGAACCCCATACAACTCATGGGAGAACCCATCAGAATGGGTAGACAACTTCATGTACTTAGGAGTCAACATCAACATACAGCTCTCACCACGCAAAGAAATAGAAACACTTAAACAAAAGATCAAATGCAGACAAAACGCCATGAAAAGAATCACCTCGCTAAGGCAGGGAGCCGTATACCATGCCTCAGAATTTTCTACATACAGACAATAAGATCAACAGTAGAGTATGCTGCACCAGTCCTCACTAATCTCACAAGCACTGAACAAAAAAGTTTTGAGGTAATCCAAACAATGCCTTAATGACTCATTACAGGAGCACCAATGTGGACCAAACAAATATGCATCCTGAGACATGAAACAAAACTACAATCTCTGACTCATAGGATAGATCAGAGAGAAACACATCCATCCTGCTAAAAACCTTAAAAAATGACAGAGACTGTCCACTCAAAAAGGAGATCAGGAAATGCATTAATCTCCATGAAGAGCTAGACCCTCCCAAAACATATGCTGGGGACCTTCTAGATACACGAGAAGAGTAGCATGCAAAATCACGCTGCAGCCATCAGGGAGACACCCCCTTCAGTGAATACACAGAATCAGCACCCTGGGAATCAGAACCTTTTAACACAAACTACACAATTCTTCCAGCAAGCAAGGAAGCATGCACCACCCAACAGTTAAAGCAAGCAGCACAAGAAGCAATACAGTTGACAACCGCCACAAACATATACTTTACAGATGGATCAGTAGACCTCAGCGTCCCAGCGGCAGCAGCAGGGGTCTACTCAACAACACTCAAGGAAGCTGGAGGCTCTCCGACAATGCCTCCACACTACAGACAGAGCTGGTAGCTATCGCCAAGCACTAGAAGACTCCCAACACAGACTGGGCAACACTACAATACACATCGACTCGAAAGGAGCAATACAAGCCATCACAAAAGCAAAGCAAAGGAAAACGTCAAACTCCTAACGAGCATATGGGCACTGGCAAAACTCCATCAAAGCAGAAACAGACAAATAACTCTCAACTGGATCCCGAGCCATGTAGGAATACAAGGAAATGAGGAAGCGGACTCCCTGGCAAAAAGCGGGCTACACATAACAATGTCAACATCAAAATAAACCTCTCACTAACCCAACTAAAAAGCATAGCGGCAGCATACTGCCAAACACAGGAGGAAAGCAAAATCAGGAGAGCCATCTTCAGAGGCTCCAAGACTGCAAAATGGTATGCAGACACCACACAACTTCAACCACACAGCATACCGAAGAACATGACACGAGCACTAGCGGTAATAATACACCGTCTAAGGTTCGGATACCAATGCAAATGCACATGGCAAAAAATAGAAA
Source organism: Macrobrachium nipponense (assembly GCF_015104395.2). Classification (NCBI taxonomy): domain Eukaryota; kingdom Metazoa; phylum Arthropoda; class Malacostraca; order Decapoda; family Palaemonidae; genus Macrobrachium; species Macrobrachium nipponense. Next base: position 38,499,749 of record NC_061103.1, read on the forward strand.
ACAACCCTAACCATGTAAATACTGCGAAACAAATACAGAAGAACCACTGGAACACTATATATTCACTGCCAGAAACACAACAACTAAGACAAAGTCATGAAGGAGATCAACAATCAGTCACTCATCATAACGAGACATATCCTAAACAACACCCACAGCTTTACAGGCTTCCTATGCTCCTACCCCCACCACCAAGGTAGGTGCAAAACACTCCTAAATAGCAGAATCTCGGGACATCAGTCAAGACCCCTCACACCCCCTGCCATCTCTATCCACTCACATACACCAAAACACACAGAATAACAAACAATCCACCCAGTGCATGACTGACACAAAGACAGCCAACATCAACCTAGCATCACCCACCATCCAGCCAAAAGGCGACTCTGACATCCTTCATCACTACCTCACCTCAGGCAACAGCATTCCTTCAGCCTAACATGCATCAACAACAACACTACCTCCCACTCGGAATTGAACGGAATAAGGAAATGTTTTGTGACCTCACAAGCTAACTGACTAGTAATCTTTTTCTCAGACTCATACCCTTCCTTCTTCTCATCTGTTGGCCTCTCTGACTTGCCAACACTCACTACTATTGCACTTTTCCTACCACTGAAGGGCACCTTAGGGTTTAAAAAGGTTGGACAACCTTACCCATCAAAAGTTTCTTTCCAATATCACACTCATCAACTCACGCATTATCACCAAATAAAGGACCACCCCATATCCTACCATTACCACCTTCTCACCATCCTGAGTTACGGGCTGTCTGTGAGCAGAGCCCGTGCTGACACAAGGTCAGCTAAATAAAAAACAACAACAACAACAACACTGGAATTCAGTCCCTCAGCAGTCATACGCTTGATAATGTCCCTGTCGATTAGGAGGAAACGTCGCGTTAGAGAGAGAGAGAGAGAGAGAGAGAGAGAGAGAGAGAGAGAGAATTGTATAAGCAATAATAAATCAAATGACTCAACCGAATTTTACCATGCCCTTTGGTGCGTTGCTCGCCAGTCTAAGCAACAACGAGAAAGCCGTCATCAGAAAGATAGAGAAGACTCTTTATAAGATTAATAGTGCTGAAGCAGCAGTCATTTTTAACAAAATAATAATAATAATAATAATAATAATAATAATAATAATAATAATAATAATAATAGAGAGTTTTTTATCAGATAGCATAGTAGAGGTATATGATTAATAAATCTGTTCCATTTGAAAAGAAAATTTTTTATTGATCATTAATCTCTCTCCAAACAGATAACTCTAGTCGTCTTTAATACCTTTTCTCCTCTCTCTCTCTCTCTCTCTCTCTCTCTCTCTCTCTCTCTCTCTCTCTCTCTCTCCTCCCCCCACAGACAGATAACTCTAGCGTCTTTAATACCTTTTATCCTAAGGCTCTCTCTCTCTCTCTCTCTCTCTCTCTCTCTCTCTCTCTCTCTCTCTCCAGACAGATAACTCTAGCGTCTTTAATACTTTTTATCCTAACTTGTGTGTGTGTGTGTGTGTGTGTGTGTGTGTGTTTGTGTAACAATGCGGTCCCAATTAATTCTATTGCAGATGCATCAAAACAGCTTTGTCAATATTGTTGACAAAGCAGAGGCTGCCCTAAAGCAACAGGCTCCTCGTTTAATGCATGGCGGGTTGCAAAGCCATTGCAGTGCTTTGCTTTTGCATTTTATTCATTGTAAGTTGCAATAAGGCTTCCGGGAATTAAAACCATTTTCTTATTTTTTTTTCTAAGCCTAAGGATGTGATCCTGGAATGATTTCAGTGAATGAAACGTAGCTTCACATTCTCACCGATGTCAGTCATAGCTAATGAGATAGTGATGATATTATTATTATTATTATTATTATTATTATTATTATTATTATTATTATTATTATTATATTATTATTATTATTATTATTCAGAAGAAGAACCCTTTTCATATGGAAACAAGCCCACAGGGGCCACTGACTTGAAATTCAAGCTTCCAAAGAATACATGCTGTTCATCGAAAGAATTAACAAAAGATACAGAATGATAAATTCAAATAAAGAAAAAGATGAGTTATTTTAAAGGAAAGTCATTTCACAATCTGAGAAAAGGTAAAAAAGTAAAGTACATCGTTGAGATACAGGGAGAATGGCTGAAGGGTAGTAAGGCATTGCATCTTCTCTCGAAATTGAGAGGTTCCAGTCGCCGGTCACTCGTCAATTTTGATAAAAAGGTTATTGACATCTACATAAAACAGTCTTGACCAGAAACGTCAGATAACAAACGACCCCATTTCTCCAGAGATCGAATAATTATTGCAGAATGTTCATCCGTTAAAGGACAGATCGAAAGACCACGAAATTCTCTGGAATGCATCAGACGAAGTCAGTGGACTAACAGCTAACTGAAGGCTCCCCTGAAAGAGAGCTAAATAGAAACATCAGGTTACTTGCTGAAAAGGCAAACTCATCTGGTTCATTGAGTCGTTTCAGGACTGAATTTGCATGGGATGAAATCGCTTCCTCTCTGCTACTCCCCCCCCCCCCCCGCCCCATCCCACTACCCCTTTCCATCATGTAGGGAAAGTACCCTACAGCAGCTTTGAGAGAGGATTATTTCTCTCTCTCTCTCTCTCTCTCTCTCTCTCTCTCTCTCTCTCTGTCTCTCTCTCTTTTATCTTTGTACTAGACATGAGAGAAATTCTTATGAGTGGTTGCGTGCTTTGGATTAGGATTGTCCGGAGAGATCGAGAGAGAGAGAGAGAGAGAGAGAGAGAGATAGAGAGAGTTGCCTTGAACTGATCATATATATATATATATATATATATATATATATATAAACACATATATGCACACACACACACACACACACACACATATATATATATATATATATATATATAGGTATATATATATATATATATATATATATATATATATATATATATATATATATATATATATATATATATATATATATATATACTATATATATATATATATATATTGCTACTTTCAAAATGCATGTTTCCCCTCTTTGTAATGTCATGTAGATTGTGTAACATTTTTCAGATTCCTAGATAGCTTAGAATAGGATGTTTTAAATGTGTGTTCAGATTTCGCATTACATGTTGTAAAAGAATATATATGAACGTAGAATGTAAAAAGACAGAGATTTTCTTTCTGTTCGAAACTACGAATGTTTAACTTTTATGTCAACACTTTAGGATTAGAGGGTCTGCGAGATCCGTTTGCTTTCCTATTCTATCGTTGTTATCAAAACATGTCATCTTAATTATCGCTCAACCTTCGTTTCAGTTGAGTACGTGTCTTTTTTAACAGACTGGTCTTGAAACGTGTATGTCTTTGTCAAGTCCCACATGGGAATTACACATCTCTTTATGAAGATTGCATCAGATTTCGAAGATTCTAGAAGAGTTTTTTTTTGTCACATCATCTGCCCTGTACAGTTTTTAGCAAGGGAAGAGATTTCATTATATCATAGAACCTCGAGGCGGTTAGATCTCCCTCTCGCTCTCTCTCTCTCTCATCTCATCTCTCTCTCTCTCTCTCTCTCTCTCTCAACATCCTTGAGATTATATTAACGTAACGTAAATTGGTGACTCGTAACTTAGAATTTCATATTTGATATTTCTTAGAGTTTATTTAGCATTATTTGTTTCTTTTGTGGAATCTGAACAAACATTGTTTCGTAACGGCGCCTGTTTTTTGTGAAAGTGTGTAAGACAAAGACTGCAGCAGAGAAAGAAGTTGGTATACCAAAAAGGTAAAGTGTTATGTTTTTATTAGTTGCAACTAATAATGGATAGGGAGTGTGGTTGATTAATAATTGTTAGGAACGGTGGTTAACTAATAACAGGTTGTTATGAAGGTTTGGTAAAAACTGATGGTTATAATGTTTTCAGTGAAAAGATTTACACTTTTACACATTGCGTATTTTTGTGTTTGTGATTGTTCAATTGTTTGTGCACTTGTTTCATTTCTTATTGAAGTGTGTCTTTTTTATTTTATATTTTCATTTGCATTCACAATTTAATTGACTTAGTTATTTTCATTGCTTAATCATTGCACATTTGATTAAATTTAACACTTGTGAATTAATTTGCATTTACTTAGAATTCTTTTCAAGTTTTGTTGTTGTTTAAACTTGTGAATTAACTTCAAAATTTTCAATTATTGCCTAACACTTTTGAATTTTGATTGAATTAGTTTTCTTGAATTTTGTGATAAATTAATTTTGATTTAATT
>NC_061103.1:38506501-38534001 GCF_015104395.2 Macrobrachium nipponense
AAGTCCATCTGCTCATCTACCTCTCTCCAAGTTCATCATCTACCACATTGAAGCCTTTTATACCTTCCTTTTGTACCTCCTCACAGTAAATCATTCTCAGACGACCACATTCGAGAGAAAAAGAAACGAAAGGAAATGAAAAAAATAAGACAAAATCATGCCCAAATCAGAAAGTACAATAACATCACCTTTTCCCACTTTAATGAGAACTGGAATTACAAAACTATATGAAGTCTCGATCACTCTAGTATTTGTAATCGCGACGACTACCTCTTTAAGAAGGGGCGGGGGTTGGGGGTTGGGGGGTTTGGGTGGTGGTTGGAGGGAAGGGAGTTATTGGGAGGGGGAGTTTACTGGGAGGGGGATTATTGGAGGGGGGGGATATTATTGAGGTGGGGACGGATGGAAATGCGTAATGCTGGAGGTCGTGGGGAAAATTTATGAACTTTCTTGAAGGAGAGAGAGAGAGAGAGAGATAGAGAGAGAGAGAGAAAGAGAGAGGTAATAAAAGGTATTCATTAATATTTTTATATATGAGATCTTTATATTTATATAGTATATATAGTATATATATATATATTTATATATACATATATTATATATATATATATATATATATATATATATATATATATATATATATATATGTTACATAGACCTTATTCACTTCGTTCTTTTCCCCTCAGAAACTTTCTTAATTGATGAAATAAGCTGCTGGGTATATATATATATATATATATATATATATATATATATATATATATATATATATATAGAGAGAGAGAGAGAGAGAGAGAGAGAGAGAGAGAGAGGAGAGAGAGAGAGTTTCACCAATAATTTCCCTTTCTTTTCCTGAAGGGGAAACAGCGAGTCTCCTAAATCTCCAATTAACCGAAAGATTTCATCAGGTCTATCCTAAGACTTTCTTGGGTTACTGATGATTACGGGGAGACCAATCTAGACTTGCAAACAGTCCCATTTTTTTATTTCTTTGTAAATTTTAATATTTTGTGTGGAAATATATATGTACATATACATGTGTATATATATATATATATATATATATATGTATATACACACACACACACACACACACACACACACACACCACATATATATATATATATATATATATATATATATATATATATCTAATATATATACAGCATCGAGGTTGCCTTTATTTATTGCATTTTTTTAGGTTTTCTGGTTATCAGTGAAATATCGGGATACTTGCCTCGTCAGAAAATTTAATTTAATTTATGTTTGTGTTTTATATTTTACTTATGATCAAAACTGGAATGTAATGGTAACGTATCATAACATGACAGTGTCATGACCACCAAAAACAACACCGAGGGTAATATAGGATTCAACCCAACGAGAGATAACCTACGGTCACCATTCTAATGATAAAACCCAGCGTTTGAAACACATGCAAAACTATGCATTCACCTTCAACAGCCATTGTAAAACGCATTATACGTCGATGGATGTTGCATGACGAATGTTGTCAACATACGGAATTGAACGCACGGCTGTTGCATCCTGTATGCAATGCGAGCATGAAATGAGCGTCCATACAAACTGTTTGAAACCTGTCATTCTTATTATATGATGATGCTTTTTTCGAATACAAAACCGTCATGGGTCCTCTTGCTCAGACCTTTTGAATAGATAAAAATAGGCAAACAGTTCAGACTTCACGGACAAACGAGCAGAACAAAACATCACGTAGAGATAAAGAGATGACTTGGTTTTCAAGGGGAAATTCGAATTATGCTAAGACTGATCAGCGATCGAGCCTGATCATTACTTATACGTCAGGGGGCAAATCAATTGATGCAAATGATTTACGGAAGGGGAAAGGAAAGGGACCCGAGAGAGAGAGAGAGAGAGAGAGTAGAAGTCTTTTCAACGTTTCAGACTTAAAAAATTGCAAAATGAATTTGTACGAATTGGAGAATAGATTTTGTATTATGTTCCGTAACCAGAAATTGGTCCTTGGTACTAAGAGAGAGAGAGAGAGAGAGAGAGAGAGAGAGAGAGAGAGAGAGAGAGTGCGTAAATTTTCGTAAATCAGTTTCTGTGAATAACAAAATAGTTCTCTAACATTTTTCGTAACGTGAAATTGGTTATTGGTACCACACTCACACACACACACACACACACACACACACACACAGAGAGAGAGAGAGAGAGAGAGAGAGAGAGAGAGAGAGAGAGAGAGAGAGAGAGAGGAAGCGACCAGACAGACGAGGCAATATTCAAATGACATCAGTAATCGTATTCGGCATATAATCCCACGTTCTGTGGCACCATCCTACGTCACTTTCCCTTCCGGATCTATTGTAGTTCATAGGACTGAGTTCTCCTTTTATATCAACCTTCATTCATTAACAATAACTAAAAAGAAGAAGAAGAAAAATATGATACAAGGCTGATTAACCAAAGAAAAACTCCTCTCGTGTTACTCGGAGACGCGAAACGAAAACCTCTTGTTTTTCAATAGAGAGATCTTCCGTCTAAAGAGAGAATGAGAGAATTGAGAAAAGTAAATGAAAGAGACGTATTAAGGGGAATAACGATGCAGGGGAAGAGAATAAGAATGAAATAATGAAATGGCTTGAAAGGAAAAGAAGGACGAGGAATGAATGGAAGAAGTCATGTAAAGTAACTTGGGTAAGACATAGTAGATGTTGAAAAGTATGATGCAAAATTATGTTAAATCAGATGAACATGTTTTGTATAAGTGAAACTCCTTCTTGATGTTTTTAACATGTTGCTATTTATATTAACATTCTGTGAGACTATCAGCAGAATCTAGCAAAAATTCATCCCTAGAAATATTTGACTATGAGAAAAATTTGCGTCATAAATGGTGGTCAACTTTTAAAACTAAAGAAAATACAAAATCAATTTCCGTTCAAAGGAACGCCCAGAAAGTATGACTTTATGAAGTGAAGTTGTGAGAGGTAAATGTCATGATTTTTTTAAATTTATCATAATATCAATGGTTTATCATCGAACATTCATAACTTACAATAATGTATTAAAATCGCTAAATATTGATGTATATTGAGGATCTCAATAATGCTTCGAATTAAAATTATATATTTCATTTGAATAGTCCTCGTAGTGAGATCATAACTTACGCTTAATTTTTAATAAAATATCGTAGGTAGTATTTTGTTTTATGCAGCAAATCCTGACTTTCTTAATTTATCATTCGGTAATAGTATGAATTATTCACTCACTCACTCCACTGGCTGCGGGCCTCCATGGCTCTTTGCCGCCGCTACAAGAAGCTTCCAACGACCAGGGTCTTGTGCAACATCCCACCAATCCCCTGGACCATCCACTCCAAGCTCTGTCACGTCCCTTTTTATGTTATCAGACCATCTCATGCGGGATCTTCCTGAAGGTCGTCTGCCCTCTGGTTGTCCTCGAGTAATCTTGCTAATTAGTCTATCCTCATGAGCCCTGGCCACATGCCCCGTCCACCTCAGTCTTTGAGCCATAATCGTGCCTGTTATCAAGGGTACCTCTGTCATTTCCCTCAGTTCATTATTATGCCTTCTTCTCCATTGTCCCATCTCCGCATCAAAGACCGTCCACTATCCTTCTCAAGATTCCGTTCTCAAACATTTCCAACCTTCGTTCCAGATCCTTTGTCAGCCTCCAGGTTTCGCAACCCATACATTAACAGGGTCTAATAATGGTTGTAGTAAGCCTTCACCTTCGTTCTCTTTGATCAGATATTACTATTGAGCACTTTGGCTAAAGCCCAACTACTTCTGGCTGCTGCAGCTATTCTTAATTTTACCTCTTCCTCTACTATATTTTCAGCTGCAACTGTTGATCCCAGATATTTGAAGTTCTCGACCGCTTCCAACTCCATATTTCCACACCTGATGTTACCCAGTATCCTCTCCTGCGTTGAAACCTTCAAGATTTTGGTTTTAGCCTCATTTATTTCCAGGTCAACTTGACTTGCAGCTTCTCTAAAAATGCTTATTTTTCTATCAATTTCCTGGATATTTTCACCACAAAAGTCAATATCATCTGCATAAGCTGATCTATCACACCTAGCCTCCCCAAGATGTACTCCATTACCCTGTGGTGTTTGTCTCACTAGGTTAAAGAGAATCGTAGACAGTGCGCATCCCTGAATTATTCAGTTGTCATATTCACTATGTATCTACTAATTATGATTTCGTATAATTCATGAAATATTCTTCCATGAAAATTCATAATTTGTCATGTTTCATTCCCGGAATATAATGAGCAACCAGATTGTACAGTCCATAAGATATACGACTTACTAAATTGATAATTCGTCGCATTCCACTTCCAGACTTTCCCGTCGAGTCCCAAAAACAAAAGAGCAAGCAAACTGCGTCGGGATTTTTTGGCAATGTAAAAAGACCAGGTTTATTCCGGTTGATGAATATTCGATGAGGAAAAACTACACGGAAAAGCAACGAGCCGCGTAATACATTATAGATTCATGGGTAATGAATTCTGCTTTTTTTTTAGTGATTTCTTGCTGAAAGCAGACATGTCTGTTTTTTTAATAATTTAATGGCTTACAATTTTAAGTTCCAAGTGACTGGATGATGATGTTATAGATTATCGTTTTCCTGAAAGATCGAAGGGAAAATATTAAATTCAAAATGCTAAGCAAGAGACTTTTAATTAATTCTTGTTTGATGTTAATAAAGGGCACTGGTTTTGTGTATTACTATTTGCATATGGAAATTTTTTATTTTAACACAATACTCTATGTGGGATCATCGCTTTAGTTAAGCTTAAGGGAAATGATATCTTTTCTGTGACCATTCTCTCTCTCTCTCTCTCTCTCTCTCCCTCTCTCTCTCTCTCTCTCTCACTCTCTATTTGTCTGTCTAACAATGCTACAATTAAGGTCATTCCTCAGTCAAAACTAAGTAAAATTACATATTTTCTATTATCATAATCTCTCCTCTCTCTCTCTCTCTCTCTCTCTCTCTCTCTCTGTTTATTTACCTACCCCTCTAACATACTACAATTGGTATCAGTCCTCGGTCGAAATTAAGTGAAATTATATATATTTTCTATGATCACATTCTCTTCTCTCTCTCTCTCTCTCTCTACCTAGGAAGCAAAATAATCCATTATGGGGTCTGGTTTCGAAAACAAAATAAAAAAAAGGAAAAAATAGATAATTAAATATTATGACAGCCCCCATCAGTCGCCATTGCCCAAAATGAAAGTACTCAATATATCCATTAACACAACAAACTTTCACCTGAACGAGAGAATGGATGGGATAAGGGAATAATAAAAGAGAAAGCAAGGAAAAGAAAGCGGAAGGGGGAAAGCAGTTCATTAAGAAGATTAAATATATATTTAAGAATAGGAGGCGTCAGTATTGACGTATCAGCTTTCTAGGGAGATAGGTCCGCCATAGGGAGATGACGGCTTCTGAAGTCAAGATAATGTTTTATAAAATAATACGAGAGTTTGTAAAGGTTATAAAAGCCATTGTGAGCCTCCAGTAACTGGGTTTTAAAACACTTCCCCCCCCCCCCCCCCTCCCCTCCCCCGGCCCAAAAAACCTAATGTGGATGTCCAAAATTATTGGGTTTTCAGAAAGCTTCAGCTCAAGATTAATATTTTATAAAATAAAACGAGAGGTTTATTAAGGTATATAAACCATTATGAAATATAGGTAATTGGTTTTAAAACCCACGCTCCCCACGACCCCCCCCAAAAAAAAAACAAAAAAAAAAAAAAAAACTGATGTGGATGTCCAAAGATATTGGGTTTATAGAAGACTTCAAGTCAAGATATATTTTATAGAATAGTACGAGACAATTTTTGAGATATAAAACCCATTTTGAAAATAGAATGTAGGTTTTTTAAACATACCCAAAAATTCCTGATGCCTATGTCAAAAGAAATTGCTTTTTAAGAGACTTTGTAATTTTTTTTTTTATTTGTCTGAGTTCTCGCGTAAGATTTTGGCAGTTTCACTCTCTCTCTCTCTCTCTCTCTCTCTCTCTCCTCTCTCTCTCTCTCTCTCCTTGTTCTCATGCAATACTCTTCTTCTTCTTCTTCTTCTTCTTCTTCTTCTTCTTCTTAGTTCGAACCACAAAAATTCAAGCTTAGATGCAAAGCACAACTGCCATATAAAGATTCTCCTTCGATTTTAATGATTTACCTACATTTTTATTTATTTATTTACCATTTTTTTTATTTACTTCCCGTTTTCTAATAACGAATATCTTTATTCTATGTATTTCCTAGTACGTACATTGTTTCTTTTTTTATTACAAAAATACATTATATTAATTTTACAGATATCTTATGATATGTTCTTTGGAAGCTTGAGTTTTCAAGTCAGTGTCTCCTTTTTGTGTGTTTCCTATAAGAATAGAGGTTCATCTTCTGAAATAATAATAATAATAATAATAATAATAATAATAATAATAACAGCGTTGTATCAACAATGTAAGTACCATCTCCACCTTGTCATCATTGCTATGGTATTTTACATATCCTCACGGAAGGAAAACTTCAAAATCCAATTCAAAAGTTGATTTCCATCACGGCCCTTTTCCAACAAAGGTCTCTTTTGTACACAATAGATAGATGACTTACTTTCGAATGAACTGCAGAAAGTGATCTAATTACGCTTTTCGATTCCCCGCATCAGCCAATCGTTGCCCAAATTCATGGCGAGTTCACGTTTTTATCCGAAACTGTTCAAACTATGTCTTTTAGGCACCGACTGGCTCCAAACGAGTTATTCAGTCGCGATAATTTTATCACCTCTCTGAAACCGGACAAAAATGCATAGAGTAACTAAACATTGGTGCGTCGGTGTATTAAATTTGTTTTGAGCTTAAATGCTGTTGTTTTAATTCTGGTTTCGATATAGATGTTTGTGAATGATTCGGGTGTTGAATTCGTCGTGAATAATAAGCGAATATGTTAGGTTCTATCGAGTCTATTGATATAATTATTCAGATAATAGTTCTTATTCTTTATGACTACTATATATATATATATATATATATATATATATATATGAATTTTCATTACATCACCATGATTCATATATATGCATCAAGCTACAGATGTCCTTTAATATCCAATTCGCTCTACCCGGAATTTATATATTTTCATAGTGAATATGTTAACCGAAGGGAAATTTATCAGTTGATAAAAAATTGTTGGCTGAATCTGAAAAGTAACTGAAGTCCTGATTTCTCCTCAGCCCGCTGTGCGCTGGTTCGATCCATGAGAGGACGAAATTATTATCAACTCAAAAAATTCCCCTTTGGTTACATATATGAAAATATAAATTCCGGGGTACCGAAGCTAATTGGCTATAAAAGGTACATCCACGCAAACAGAAAGATCGATAGATATGCAGATATGCCGTTACCACTATTCCATATTACGAATGAAAAAAAAAAAAGAGCTACAAAAAATCATTTCAGTTTTATAGCCCCGACCACTATTCGTTTAAATTTCCACGGCATAAAATTCCTATCTATTGGTTCCCCCCCCCCCCCCCCCCTTCCCAAACCCTTACCCCCTATCACCCCCCCCTCCGCAAGGTCCCCCATGCCTCTCCAAAATAAAAATAATCTAATCTATTTCCCGTCCCTGTAGAACAATGTACGAAAATATTTATTTTGGGTTTATAAAGGGCAGTTTTTTTTTTCCAATAAGTGAAAAGTTCTCAGTTGGGTGAACGATTGTAATGTGCGTACTACAGATGTTTTATTGGACCTCTCTCTCTCTCTCTCTCTCTCTCTCTCTCTCTCTCTCTCTCTAAAAATACACACTAACTCGTAACCTGGACCTACATCTGCGAGTGATGCTTTAATCATATTAATAATAAGCAATAACTTCTTCTTCTACTTCTTTTTGGCAATCATCAAAGGGTTGCTTGGTTTGCCAACGTATGATCCCTGGTAAGGGGGTTGGGGGGCTGAGGGGATTGCGGCGCTGGGGGGGGGGGGGGGGGGGAGGGGGTCAGCTCTGGCTTAAATTACCTCGTTCCGCTGTCAGACTATTTTCACAAAACGACGATGATGTCCCGTCATAAGTTTCAGAAACTCTCGCTAAAGGACTGGCGTATTTTCAAACCTCGTTCAGAGTTTTGGAAATTCTTTCGTATATATATATATATATATATATATATATATATATATATATATATATATATATATATATACTATATATATATGTCTATGCTCTATACAGCCCTCCAATCGACTGGGTGGTATTTATAGTGTGGGGTTCCGGGTTTCCATCCCTGCCTCCTTAGAAATTCCAACACTTTTCTTACTATGTGTGCCGTTTCTAGGATCACACATCTTTCTCATGAGTCTTGTGGGAGCTACTTTGTTCAGCGTCTAGTTTTTCTAGATTCCTTTTCAGGGATCTTGGGATCGGGCCTAGTGCTCCTATGATTATGGGTACAATTTCCACTGCATATCCATATCCTTCTTATTTCTATTTTCAGATCTTGATAACTTATCCACTTTTTTCCCTCTCTTTCTCTTCAACTCTGGTGTCCATGGTATTGCGACATCAATGAGTGATACTTTCTTCTTGATTTTGTCAATCAACGTCACGTCTGGTCTATTTGCACGTATCACCCTATCTGTTCTGATACCGATAGTCCCAGAGGATCTTTGCCTGATCGTTTTCCATCACTCCTTCAGGTTGGTGCTCGTACCACTTATTACTGCAAGGTAGCTGATGTTTCTTGCACAGGCTCCAGTGGAGGGCTCTTTTTTGCTACTGAATCTAATGCTCTTTTTGTACTGGTTCTGTGCAAGTGCCGGACATTCGCTTGCTATGTGGTTTATGGTTTCATTTTTCGTATTGCACTTCCTACATATGGGAGAGATGTTTATTTCCGTCTATCGTTCTTTGAATATATCTGATTCTTAGGGCCTGATCTTGTGCCGCTGTTATCATTCCTTCAGTTTCCTTCTTTAGCTCTCCCTCTGTAGCCATTGCACTGTGTCATCGCTGGCTAGTTCTTTAGTCTGTCTCATGTATTGTCCGTGCATTGGTTTGTTGTGCCAGTCCTCTGTTGTCTGTCTGTCATTCTCCTGTCTCTGTATATTTCTGGGTCTTCGTCTACTTTTATTAGTCCTTTTTTTTTTTTCTTCCCTTTTTTTTTTTCCCATGCACTCTTGAGCCACTCGTCTTCACTGGTTTTCAGATATTGCCCCAGTGCTCTGTTTTCGATGTTGACGCAGTCCTCTATGCTTAGTAGTCTCTCCATCTTCCTTTCGTGTTATGTAGTCTGTCCCGTATTTGCTCTTGGTGTAGTGCTTTGTGTATTGTCATATGTTTCCTGGTTTTCTGATCTATGCTGCGGAGTTCTGCCTTCGTCCATTCACTATCTGCGCTGTATCTGATTATGGCACTGTCCATGTGTTTATGGCTTTTATCATATTTTCCGGTGTTGAGTTTTTTACTTGAATTTATTATTATTATTATTATTATTATTATTATTATTATTATTATTATTATTATTATTATTATTATTATTATTATTATTATTATTATTATTATTATTCAGAAGAGGAACCCTTTTCATATGGAACAAGCCCACAGGGGCCACTGACTTGAAATTCAAGCTTCCAAAGAATACATGCTGTTCATTCGAAAGAAGTAACGAAAGATACAGAAGATAAATTCAAATAAAGAAAGAGATGAGTTATTAGAAAAGAAAAGTCATTTCACAATCTGAGAAAAGGTAAAAATGTAAGTACATCATTGAGATACAGGGAGAATGGCTGAAGGGTTGTAAGGCATTGCATTTTCTCTCGAAATTGAGAGGTTCCAGTCGCCGGTCACTCGTAAATTTTGATAAAAAGGTTATTGACATCTACATAAAAGAGTCTTGACCAGAAACGTCAGATAACAAACGACCCCATTTCTCCAGAGATCGAATAATTATTGCAGAATGTTCATCCGTTATAGGACAGATCGAAAGACCACGAAATTCTCTGGAATGCATCAGACGAAGTCAGTGGGACTAACAGCTAATGAAGGCTCCCCTGAAAGAGAGCTAAATAGAGACATCAGGTTACGTGCTGAAAAAGGCAAACTCATCTGAGTTCATTGAATCGTTTCAGGACTGAATTTGCATGGGAATGAATCTTCCTTCCCCCCCCACATTTCCAACATGTAGGGAACGGTTACCTCCTAACAGCAGCTTCCGAGAGAGGATTATTTCTCTCTCTCTCTCTCATCTCTCTCTCTCTCTGTCTCTCTCTCTCACACACACTCTCTCTCTGTCTCTCCTTTCCTTTATCCTTTCTACTAGACATGAGAGAAATTCTTATGAGTGGTTGCGTGCTTTGGATTAGGATTGTCCGGAGAGAGAGATAGAGAGAGAGAGAGGAGAGAGAGTTGACCTTGAACTGATCATATATATATATTATATATATATATATATATATATATATATATATATATATATATATATATATATCGATTCAGGAAATCGCAGACAACCACATCAGAAGAAACATTTATTAGTCTGTTGAGATAAAAACACATACATATTAGCATTCAATAATAGCAGGATTCTTAATATAGTAAAAAGACTAAAGTTAACTTAAAATTGACACCATAGGACTAAAAATTGAAACAAGTAAAACAATAAGGAGTAAAAAGTCACAAATAAAAAACAAAATACCAAGGCGCAACCAACCGTTAGTTGAGAAGGAAGGAGTAGAATGACTAGACTTGGGCAAGAAGCTAAAAACGTTGACTATGCGTAATAAAGCGGAGAAGATGAAACTCCACTATTCAACGAGAAAGGAAACAAGACGTTTAATATATAATGACTCTAGAGTGGTTATGTAATCAGTCTTTAACCGAGCCTAAAATAGAGAAGTGTTGTTTCTTCACCTCTATCTTGCAATTGATTGCGTGGTTTTTTTATGTTTGAGTGTTCAAGCCTACTTAATTTTGACCGGTCCTAAAACTAAAGCCCATGTGACTGTAGTATCTCATCTGCAGCAGCCTCTTAGTCGATCCAACGTAAATTCCGGGACATCCCGGGCACGTAAATTTGTATACCACGTTGGATCGTATGAACAGCTGCAGACGATCTTTGAAGCAGAAAAAAAAGCCTATTTTGCATGGGTTGTTAGATATAAGTTTTATATTTAGACAGGGAATTTCACTTTCAATAATTCTAGTTAGGTGTTGTGAAAATTTGCTATTTACGTTGGATCGACTAAGAGGCTGCTGCAGATGAGATACTGCAGTCACATGGGCTTTAGTTTTAGGACCGGTCAAAAATTAAGTAGGCCTGAACACTCAAACATAAAAAACCACGCAAGAAATTTACTGGAATCGGCAATTATACAAATCACTAATAAAAACAACCTAAATCTTAGTCTGGGAATGTACCATTTGGACCCATATATTTGTAAGATGTTTATGAAGGACCTTAAAATAAATGAACTACTAATCAATTAGTCCCACATGTATATAGTTATTATTTCTCTCTCTCTCTCTCTCTCTCTCTCTCTCTCTCTCTCTCTGGTTCGATATTCTCTCTCCCCCTTTCTCTTGCTTGATATATATATATTTATATTTTCTTTCGTCTTTTCATTAATAATAATTTTTTGGGAAAATTTGTGTAAATTTCATGATATTAAGTTGTATATGCTTCCCTATTTTTCAAAATGTACAGTTTTCTGGAAGAATAACCTGTTTACCGCGTGCGTATCCTCCAAGGTGTGGCTACCCTCAGGCGTTTCCTCGTTTCTGTAGAGTGAAATCGACCTTATTGCTAATCATGTAGTGTCAGTTTGGATATTAAGCCTTCTTTGACAATGTTTTCCTCTGTAAAATCAGTTTGCCTTTGTAAAGGGTCGGAACAAGACCGAAAGTACTTCGGCTATCTCGCTTTTTCATTTCGTCCTTAGTGGCAAAAACCTTTATTTATACATAGCATCACGTTTTATATACTTCGTAATCAAGTACTTCAATATATATATTGTACTATATGTATAGTAATATATATAATTATAATATATAATATAATAATCTAAATATGATTTAGTAGTATGTATATTATATATTATATTGTATATATTATATATATATATATAATGTATAGATATAGTATATATATCCAATATATATATTATAGTATATATATTATATATATTATATCATATATATATATTATATATTTTTATATAATATATAATATATATATTATACTTAATATATATATTGTATATATATATTATACCTAAAAATATGATTTATATATATATTATATATATAATATATATATATTAGTTTATCTGTGATAATCTTAAAAGGGTATTTTGTTTATGAAGTGCTCGTATATTAATCATAGAAATTCTTCACCTGAATAACCCCATTTTTATTAAAAGTTCATCTCTATCAAAAATTCAAAATATTCTGCTTTCATTTGAATATTTTTCAGCCTTAAGTTCATTTCATTGTTCATATTCTCCATTCATCTTCTATTTTTTCTAGAGTCAATAGTATCTTCCAAATCCATTCATTTTCTTAGTAAGTCTACTTTTCATCTACATCCATTTACCCATTTATTTTCCAAATTCACCTATCTTCTTTTTCTTCTTCTTCTTCTTCTTCTTCTTCTTACGTTCTTCTTCTCTTCTCCCCAGTGTTCAAATCTACTCTATTGCAAGTCCATCTGCTCATCTACCTCTCTCCAAGTTCATCATCTGCCACATTGAAGCCTATATACTTCCTTTTGTACCTCCTCACAGTAAATCATCTTAAAATTCTTTTTCCAGGAAATCTGGGGAACAAATTCGTAAGGCTCTTAAGAATAGGTTGCTAGCTAGACCTATCTTGATATTATTGTCATGATAGCTAAAGTAGTGAATATATGAAAGTGAGAACGTTGGTTTTCTGTATATGGTAAATTTGTATTCTGTCCGTGTCTCTGATTATTAAAACATCCAAGAAAAGGAATTTTGTTGTCTGTTTCCCATTCAACTTTAAATTTGATGCTGGGCACTAATGCGTTTAATTTTGAGAGGAATTCATTAAACCCCTTACCCCACCTTATTATCCCAAATGTTAGTATGTCATCCACGTATCTCATCCACAGCATGTTTTTGGGTTTATTGCATTTATTACTGTAGTTTCAAAGTATTCCATGTACAGATTGGCTAAAATAGGACTTAAAGGACTACCCATACTACACCCGAATTTTTGCTTATAGAATGATTCCCCGAATGAAAATACGTTTATTAGATGTCACATAAGATTCAACTAACGTTTTTATTTTATTTGTCAAGTGCCAGATTTCCTGGAAAAAGAATTTTGAACTAATTCGCAAGCAACTTTCATCTTTAAAGTATCCTGAACCATATAATTGAGAAAGCAATTCAAAAAGCAAACGTAATTTTCTACCGACCCCCTAAAGACAAGACCAGAGACACACCCAACAATAAAATAAAAATTCCCCACCTGGAGACGATTAAGAGAGTAACTCCACCCACCCTTGGGAAATCCAACCCTTTTTTTTTGCATTTACCTACCCAAATACCTTAGCCAAATCCCTGATTAACGTCCAACAAAAGACATGCATCGCCCAAAGACTCTGGGGTATATGAGATCCCATGCCAGGACTGTGACCAATCTTACATCGGATTTACAGGTAAATCACTTCCCCAGAGATTAATCACAACACAAAAACGGTCAGTTAGGTATGGACAACAGAACTCGGCTATTTTCAATCATATAAATGAACATAACCATAGAATAAACTGGGAATATGTCACGTGTAATTTATAGCAGCAACTGCCGGTACAAGAGTCAAATGATGGAATCGGCCTTAATAAAGAGAAGCAGGTAATGAAACATCTCAAAAGGGAATTGGACATCAGACATCGTCGACGCAGTGTTCATTCAACCAACGCTTAAGAAGATTAAAGGAAGATTATCAGCGGGGGTGACCTAAATTGGCTTACTTGTGGACGAATCTCTTGGTATAAATACCACCTTTTCTGTAAACTCTCATTCATATACTAAGAGAGAGACAGCAGTCTCTGAAATATAGTACTTTTCTCTCTACATTTTGGTTTGGTGTTTTTTTTATGGGCTCCTTTTATTAGATATATATATATATATATATATATATAATATATATATATATATATATATCATATATATATATATATATATATATATATCTATATATATATTTATATATATACAGCATCGAGGTTTGCCTTTATTTATTGCATTTTTTTTTTAGGTTTTCTGATTTTCAGTGGAATATCGGGATACTTGCCTCGTCAGAAAATTTCAATTTAATTTATGTTTGTGTTATATATTATTTTTTACTTACGATCAAAACTGGAATGTAATGATAACGTATCATAACATGACAGTGTCATGACCACCAAAAACAACACCGAGGGTAATATAGGATGCAATCCAACGAGAGATAACTTACGGTCACCATTCTAATGATAAAACCCAGCGTTTGAAATACATGCAAAACTATACATTCACCTTAAACAGCCATTGTAAAACATATTATACGTCTATGGCTGTTGCATGACGAATGTTGTCAACATACGGAACTGAACGCACGGCTGTTGCATCATGCATGCAAATGCGAGCATGAAATGAGCGTATATACAAACTTTTTGAAACCTGTCATTCTTATTATTTGATGACGCTTTTCGAATACAAACCGACATGGGTCCTCTTTACCAGGCTTTTGAATAAATAAAAATAGGCAAACAGTTCAGGACTTCACGAAAAACGAGAACAAAACATCACGTAGAGATAAAGAGATGACTTGGTTTTCAAGGGGAAATTCGAATTATGCTAATGACTGATCAGCGATCGAGTCTGATCATTACTTATACGTCAGGGGGCAAATCAATTGATGCAAATGATTTACGGAAGGGGGAAAGGAAAGGACCTGAGAGAGAGAGAGAGAGAGAGAGAGAGAGAGAGAGAGAGAGAGAGAGAGAGAGAGAGAGGAGAGAGTAGAAGTCTTTTCAACGTTTCAGACTTAAAAAATTGCAAAATGAATTTGTACGAATTGGAGAATAGATTTTGTATTATGTTCCTTAACCAGAAATTGGTCCTTGGTACTGAGAGAGAGAGAGAGAGAGAGAGAGAGAGAGAGAGAGAGAGAGAGAGAGAGTGCATAAATTTTCGTAAATCAGTTTCTGTGAATAACAAAATAGTTCTTCTAACATTTTTCGCAACGTAAAAGTTGGTTATTGGTAACCACACTCACACACACACACACACACACACACACACACAGAGAGAGAGAGAGAGAGAGAGAGAGAGAGAGAGAGAGAGAGGAAGCGACCAGACAGACGAGGCAATAATCAAATGACATCAGTAATCGTATTCGGCATATAATCGCACGTTCTGTGGCACCATCCTACTTGACTTTCCCTTCCCGGAAGTATTGTAGTTTCATAGGGACTGAGTTATCCTTTTATATCAACCTCATTCATTAACAATAACTAAAAAAGAAGAGAAGAAAATTTGATACAGGTGATTACCAAAGAAAACTCCTCTCGTGTTACTCGGAGACGCGAAACGGAAACCTCTTGTTTTTCATAGAGAGATCTTCCAGTCTAAAGAGAGAATGAGGAGAATTGAGATAAAAGTAAATGAAAGAGACGTATTAAGGGGAATAACGATGCAGGGAAGAGAGAATCAGAATGAAATAACGAAATGGCTTTGAAAGGAAAAGAAGGACGAGGAATGAATGGAAGAAGTCATATAAAGTAACTTGGGTAAGACATATTAGATGTTGAAAAGTGTGATGCAAAATTATGTTAAAACTGATGAACATGTTTTGGTTTTATATAACTGAAACTCCTTCTGAGTTTTTAAATGTTGCTATTTATATTAAAATTCTGTGAGACTATCAGCAGAATCTAGCAAAATTTCATTTCTAGAAATATTTGATTATGAGAAAAATTTGCTTCATAAATTGTGGTCAACGTTTAATTAAAACTAAACAAAAATGCAAAATCAATTTCCGTGAAAAAGCATAAAAAAATTCTACGCACATTTTTACCGGTGACCTGAAATTGGTTGCTTGTGCCAACAAAGGATGAATAGTTTGATAATCATATTTTCATTTTCCTTTCAAAGGAAAGTCAAGAAAATATGACTTTATGAAGTGAAATTGTGAGAGGTAAATGTCATGTATTTTTATTTATTTATCATATTATTAATGTTTATCATCGAACAGTCATAACTTACAATAATGTATTAAAATCGCTAAATATTGATGTATATTGAGGATCTCAATAAATGCTTCGAATCAAAATTATATTTCATTTGAGTAGTCCTCGTAGTGAGATCATAAACTTACGCTTAATTTTTTAATAAAATATCGTTGGTAGTATTTTGTTTTATGCAGCAAATCATGACTTTCTTAATTTATCATTCGGTAATAGCATGAATTATTCACTCACTCACTCCACTGGCTGCGGGCCTCCACATGGCTCTTTGCCGCCTCCACAAGAAGCTTCCAACGACCACGGTCCTGTGCAACATCCCACCAATCCCCTGGACCATCCACTCCAAGCTCTGTCCACGTCCCTTTTTATGTTATCAGACCCATCCTCATGCAGGGTCTTCTGTAGGTCGTCTGCCTTAGGTTGTCCTCGAGTAAAATCTTGCTTATCAGTCTATCCTCATGAGCCCTGGCCAATGCCCCGCCCACCCAGTCTTTGAGCCATAATCGTGCCTGTTATCAGGGGTACCTCTGTCATTTCCCCATCAGTTCATTATTATGTTTCCTTCTCCCCATTGCCTCATCTCCGCATCAAAGACCGGTCCACATATCCTTCTCAAGATTCCGTTCTCAAACATTTCCAACCTTCGTTCCAGATCCTTTGTCAGCCTCCAGGTTTCGCAACCATACATTAACACGGGTCTAATAATGGTTGTATAAGCCTTCACCTTCGTTCTCTTTGATCAGATATTACTATTGAGCACTTTGGCTAAGCCCCCAACTACATCTGGCTGCTGCTGCTGTTCTTAATTTTACTCTTCCTCTACTCTATTTCCAGCTGCAACTGTTGATCCCAGGTATTTGAAGTTCTCGACGCTTCCAAACTCCATATTTTGCCACACCTGACGTTACCCAGTATCCTCTCCTGCGTTGAAACCTTCAAGATTTTGGTTTTAGCCTCATTTATTTCCAGGTCAACTTGACTTGCAGCTTCTCTAAAAATGCTTATTTTTCTATCAATTTCCTGGATGTTTTCACCACAAAAGTCAATATCATCTGCATAAGCTATAGTCTATCACACCTAGCCTCCCCAAGATGTACTCCATTACCCTGTGGTGTTTGTCCCATGACCCATTCCAGCACTAGGTTAAAGAGAATCGTAGACAGTGCGCATCCCTGAATTATTCAGTTGTCATATTCATTATGTATCTACTAATTATGATTTCGTATAATTCATGAAATATTCTTCCATAAAAATTCATAATTTGTCATATTTCATTTTAAGCCTTTTCCTTCGCGTCCAAATAAATTCCTGGAATATAATGAGCAACCAGGTTGTACAGTCCATAAGATATACGACTTACTAAATTGATAATTCGTCGCATTCCACTTCCAGACTTTCCCGTCGAGTCCCAAAAACAAAAGAGCAAGCAAACTGCGTCGGGATTTTTTGGCAATGTAAAAAGACCAGGTTTATTCCGGTTGATGAATATTCGATGAGAAAAAACTACACGGAAAAGCAACGAGCCGCGTAATACATTATAGATTCATGGGTAATGAATTCTGCTTTTTTTTTTTTTAGTGATTTCTTGCTGAAAGCAGAGAAGTCTGTTTTTTTTTTTAAATAATTTAATGGCTTGCAATTTTAAGTTCCTCGTGACTGGATGATGATGTTATGGATTAACGTTTTCCTGAAAGATCAAAGGGAAAATATTAAATTCAAAATGCTAAACAAGAGACTTTTAATTCATTCTTGTTTGATGTTAATAAAGGGCACAGGTTATGTGTATTAACTATTTGCATAATGGAATTTTTTTAATTTTCTCAATACTATATGTATATCATCGCTTAGTTAAGCTTAAGTGAAATAATATCTTTCTGTGATCATACTCTCTCTCTCTCTCTCTCTCTCTCTCCTCTCTCTCTCTCTCTCTCTCTATTTGTCTGTCCAACAATGCTACAATTAAGGTCAATCCTCAGTCAAAACTAAGTAAGATCACATATTTTCTATTATCATATCTCTCTCTCTCTCTCTCTCTCTCTCTCTGTTTATTTACCTACCCCTCTAACATACTACAATTGGTTTCATTCCTCGGTCGAAATTAGGTGAAATTATATATATTTTCTATGATCACATTCTCTCTCTCTCTCTCTCTCTCTCTCTCTCTCTCTAGGAAGCAAAAATAATTCATTATGGGTTCTGGTTTCGAAACAAAAAATAAAGAAAAAAATAGATAAATAAAAATTTTGACAGCCCCCATCAGTCGCCCATTGCCCAAATGAAAATACTCAATATATTCATTAATACAACAGACTTTCACCTGAGCGAGAGAATGGATGGGATAAGGGAATAATAAAAGAGAAAGCAAGGAAAAGAAAGCGGAAGGGGGAAAGCAGTTCATTAAGAAGATTAAATATATATTTAAGAATAGGAGGCGTCAGTATTGACGTATCAGCTTTCTAGGAGATAGGTCCGCCATACGGAGATGACGGCTTCTGAAGTCAAGATAATATTTTACAAAATAATACGAGAGGTTTTTTGTTAAGGTATAAAAGCCATTGTGAGATACAGTGCGGGTTTTAAATATTTCTCTCTTCCCTCCTTATTCTAATACAATACTCTTCTTCTTCTTCTTCTTCTTCTTCTTCTTAGTTCGAACCACAAAAATTCAAGCTTAGATGCAAAGCACAACTGCCATATAACAATTCTCCTTCGATTTTAATAATTTACCTACATTTTCATTTATTTATTTAAAAATCTTTTTTATTTATTTGCTGTTTTCTAATAACGAATATCTCTATTTTCTGTATTTCCTATTACGTACATTCTGTTTCTTTTTTTTATTACAATAAAACAATATATCAGTTTTACAGATATGTCATGGTATTTACATAATTTTTGTTTTATAAATGTTCATCATATAACATTTACCTTTGTTTAATAACAATTTTCTTTAACATATAACCAAATATAATATTTTGTCATTATATGATGATTCTTTCTAATGAACGCCATATTCTTTGGAAGCTTGAATTTCAAGTCAGTGTCTCCTTTTGTAAGTTTGTCCCATAAGAATAGGGGTTCATCTTGTGAATAATAATAATAACTAAAATAATAACCTAATAATAATAATAATAATAATAATAAACTGCCTTGTATCAACAATGTAAGTACCATCTCCACCTTGTCACCATTGCTATGGTACATATCCTCACGGAAGAAAAACTTCAAAATCCAATTCAAAAGTTGATTTCCATCGCGGACCCCGTTCCAACAAAGTGTCTCTTTTGTACACAATAGATAGATGACTTACTTTCGAATGAACAGCAGAAGTGATCTAATTACGCTTTTCGATTCCCCGCGTCAGCCAATAGTTGGCCAAATTCATGGCGAGTTCGCGTTTTATCCGAAAACTGTTCAAAACTATTGCTTTTAGGCACCGACTGGCTCCAAACGAGTTATTCAGTCGCGATAATTTTATCACCTCTCTAAAACTGGACAAAAATGCATAGCGTAACTAAAGTTTTGTGCGTCGTGTATTAAATTTGGTTTTGAGCTTAAATGCTGTTGTTTTAATTCTGTTTCGATATATATGTTTGCGAATGATTCGGGTGTTGAATTCGTCGTGATTAATAAGCGATATGTTAGGTTCCATCGAGTGCTATTTGGTATAATTATTCAGATAATAGTTCTTATTCTTTATGACACTATTACTTTTATATATATATATATGAATTTTTATTACATCACCATGATTCATATATATGCATCAAGCTACAAATGTCCTTTAATATCCAATTCGCTCTACCCCGGAATTTATATATTTTCATATATGTTAACCGAAGGGAAATTTTTCAGTTGATAATAATTGTTGGCCGAGTCTGTAAAGTCACTGAAGTCCTGATTTCTCCTCAGTCCGCTGTGCGCTGGTTCGAATCCATGAGAGGACGAAATATCATCAACTAAAAAATTCCCCTTTGGTTAACATATACAAGAAAATATATCAATTCCGAGGTAAGAGCGAATTGGCTATAAAAGGACATGCACACAAACAGATAGATCGATAGATATGCAGATATGCCGTTACCACTATTCCAAAATATAACGAAGGAAAACAAAGAGCTACAAAAAATCATTTCAGTTTTATAGCCCCGACCA
Organism: Macrobrachium nipponense; assembly: GCF_015104395.2. Taxonomy (NCBI): domain Eukaryota; kingdom Metazoa; phylum Arthropoda; class Malacostraca; order Decapoda; family Palaemonidae; genus Macrobrachium; species Macrobrachium nipponense. The sequence continues at coordinate 38,526,937 of NC_061103.1, forward strand.
CTATTCGTTTAAATTTCCACGGCATAAAATTCCTATCTATTGGTTTTCCCCCCCTTCCCAACCCTTACCCCCTATCCCCCCCCTCCGCAAGGTCCATCCCCTATCCTCTAAAAATAAAATAATAATTTATTTCCCGTCCCTGTAGAACAATGTACGAAAATATTTATTTTGGGATAAAGGGCAGTTTTTTTTCCATAAGAGAAAAGTTCTCAGTTGGGTGAACGGTTGTAATGTCGTACTACAGATATTTTATTGGACCTTTCTCTCTCTGTCTCTCTGTCTCTCTCTCTCTCTCTTAGAAAAAAATCTTAGGCCTGTTTTTACCCATCATTTCACATCCTCTACGAAAAAACTATTATAAGAGAATTCTCTCTCTCTCTCTCTCTCTCTCAAAAATACACACTTACTACCTCCCAATCTGAACCTACATCTGCGAGTGATGCCTATAATCATAATAATAAGAAGCAATAACTTCTTCTTCTACCTCTTTTTGGCAATCATTCAAGGTTGCTTGGTTTGCCAACTAATGATCCCTGGTAAGGGGGTGGGGGCTGGGGGGGATTTTTTTTTTGTGGGGGGGGGGGGGGGGGAGGGGGGGGGGGGGGGGGCTTTGATGTTATCTCTGGCTTAATTACCTCATTACGCTGTCAGACTATTTTCAAAACGACGATGAGGTCCGTCATTAGTTTTAGAAACTCTAAGATAAAGGACTGACGTTTTTCAAACCTCGTTCAGAGTTTTGGAAATTCTTTCGTATACATTTATATATATATGTATATATATATATATATATATATATATATATATATATATATATATATATATATATATTATATTATATGTTGCTACTTTAGTAATGTATATATCTTCTCCTAGACTGTATGAAAAGTTAGAATAGAGTTTTCCAACATTTTTCAGATTCCTTAGCTAGCTTAGAGTTATGGGATGTCTTAAAATGTATGTTCAGATTTTGCATAACATAATTTAAAAGTATATAACGTAGAATGTAAAGAAAGAGAGAGATTAACTTTGTCCGTTCCAAGATAGAATTGGTTTCGTAACTTTTCATCGCCTCGAGTTTATGAGACACCGAAGTCTCTGCTTTGTTTTACAAACCTGTCAACACGTTTGATTAGAGATCTCGAGATCTCCGTTGTGCTTTGGATACATGTCAATCATACTTGCTTGAGGAGTCTGTTTCGTTAAGTACGTGTCTTTGTTGAGCATGACTGGTTTCATACTCGTATGTCTTTGCCGAATAGCACGTGAAGATTTCACAATTTTTCTGTAAAGTTACGTCATATTAGAAGCTTCTAGAAGGATTGCATCATCTTTCGCATGCCCAAAACGTTTTGTGTGATATCCACTGTCCAGTTTCCGTAAGGAAGAGAGCATTCATTCAGACTTAAATCCTCATAGCGTTTATCTCTCTCTCTCTCTCTCTCTCCCACGTCACTTTTGATTTCATATCAACATAACATAAAGATTTATGCTTACTGAATAGTCACTCGTAACTTTTAGATTTCGGATTTCTTAGATTTATTTAGTATTATTTAGTGCTTTTTGTGGAATCTGAACAAACATTGTGAAGGGTATAACGGCGCCTTTTTATGTCTTTTTATGTTTGAAATATGGTGAATTGTGTGGTGAAATTGTGAAACAAGCTGCAGCAGAAAGAAAATTGGTACCAAGGTCAAGTGCTGTATTTTTATTAATTGCAACTAATAGTTACAATGGTTTGAGTGAAACGATTTAAATTTTTACACATCGAAAATTTTTGTGTTTTGTGTTTGTTTAATTTTTTTCTTATTGAAGGTTTTATTTTTTGTGCATTATCCATTTTTTCTTATTGAAGTGTCTGTTTTTATTTTATATTCTGTGTGATTGGTGCGTTTTTGCAATTTTGGTATTTTCCAAATTTTTCTGTTTTCATTTGCATTCACAATTTGATTAACTTAGTTGTTTTCATTAATTAATCGTTGTACATTTAATTGAATTTAACACTTGCGAATTAATTTGCATTTACTTAGAATTCTTTTAAAGTTTTGTTGTTGTTTAACACTTGAGAATCAATTTCCAAATGCTAATTATTGCCTAACACTTCCGGATCTCAATTGAATTAATTTTCTTAAATTTTGTGATAAATAAATTTTGATTTAATTTTACTTAATTAATTCAAGATTTAATTAAACTTTGCTTTGTTTTCAAGTAACAGTAATTTTCCCTGATATTGTGAATTTCACTTATAATTTTGAGTTTAATAATAAATTTTTGTATTTAAAATTTTATAAGTGTGTTCTTTTTCATCAGTATTTGTATGATTATATTTATGTTATATAGAAACATAGAATGGTAATTGAGCTGTTTTCCTTCAATTTACTTGAAGTGAGTTAGAACCAGGGAAGTACTTAGACTTCTGAAATCAGGGAAATACTTAGACTTATAAAGTTGTTGATGGAGTGATGCCCTTTAATTGATTTGATTACACATGAGATTACCTCACACCTGTTTTGATGAACTTAGTCTGATTTTCTACAATACTGGTTAGTTGTTAAAGGGATCACTGTTGCCTTTAGAGTATTCAGTCGTTTAGTACCTGTGATGAAGGTTCAGGTGTCTGGCTGTTGTGAGGTAACAATTAATGATTGGTAAGTGTAGTAACCAGATACTTGGCACTTCGTCACAATATATATATATATATATATATATATATATATATATATATATATATATATATATATATATATATATATATATTGGTTATTCTGTTAAATTTCAACATGAGTCTCTTGATCTCCATATTTTACGTTAAGGTCATCGAAATGTATCGAGATATGAATATTTACCAATTTTATGGGACATATTTTTTTTTATATTCTGGTTATTTTATCAAATTAAAATATTCCCTTATTGATCTTTGGATGCTTATACTAGGATCTAATGAATGTATTAAGCCTTAAATAATTACTAAATACGAATTATGTTGTTCAGAATGATATGTAATTAGAATTTCAAAAGTTCAATCGAAGATGCTGTGTATTCCTACCTTAAAATAATCTCATTGTACTTTTAATAGTTTAAGTGATTTTTCTACTTTCATTTATTAATTTATAGACTTATCTTCTTTTTCTAATAACTGCTCTCTTCTTTCTGTAATTCATATCATCTCCTGTAACTTCAAATGAACACCGAATTGTTTCGATGCCTGAATTTCAAGACTTTGGCCCCTGTGGGTTTGTCCCATATGGATAGGGTATAGGGTTCATCTTCTCAATAATAATAATAATAATAATAATAATAATAATAATAATAATAATAATAATAATAATAATAATAATAATAATAATAACAACCACATATCTTCCCAAAGACAAAGAAGATTTTATACTGATCCCTGCAAGACCTTGAATTCTTCGAGAGCTGTAAGTATTAACACGAAACCGCAGGTTTTTGATTGCAAAAAGAGCCAGGGAGATTTACCATTATGGCGATCATAAAGTGCTTGGCGTTATATGTTATTAACTCTCTCTCTCTCTCTCTCTCTCCAGCCAGCTATATCTCTCGTTTACGACCGGCGTTTCCAAAATGGCACTTATCTCTACTCGGAAATAAGCGGTGGAACTTATATTGTTGCCATGGAGTGAGGTAGATTACGCGACCGTGCAATATATATTTTTTTTTATACTTATTATATCTCTGTTATTTTGGTCATTTACCTCTCCAGTTGCCATTCAATTATGCAGAAGGATTTATTATTATTATTATTATTATTATTATTATTATTATTATTATTATTATTATTATTATTATTATGATTGTCAATCTCTTTGGGCGTCCACAAAACTTGATGGGTAGGTACCTTAGTGACTGGTGACCATTTTCCCTCAACACTTTGACCTTAACTTATTTTTCCATATTCCAGCACGAATCCAAAATTCAAAAAAATTCAAATCGAGAATGGGGGTTAGTGAGAGTAATCTAATAACCTGAAGAGCCTTGCCAAAGGAAAGAGAGCTTTAGATATTAAGTACATAGGGCATAATTTTGTTTAGACTCATTGTCAGTTGATAAGTTTTTTGGGACTGGGACCTGACTTATCCTTAAAGAAAAGTAAAAATTCCAGCCACTTACAAACGAATATATTTATGACATCAAATGGAGCAGTGATAAATTTTTTGGGATATAAGGGATATACCTAGAATGTGAAGATTACAGTATCCCTAAAATCTTAAAGCAAACTCCTAAAATTTAAGTATATACTCTCTAGCTTTGGGATAGTAGTCACCAATGTTTATGAGGACATTTATGGTAACAATTACAGTATCCCTAAAATTTTTTTAAGACAAAACACCTAAAACATACTTAAATTTAGGTATATTCTGCAGGGTGAGAATTCTTTCTACATTCGTCCTCAAAACAACTTTAAAAAACCTCATTTCTAAGATAATGGTAAGGGATGAGGACGGGTCTCTCTGGCAAATGAAGACAAGGCGACCACTTGTTATGTGCCCTGGTCTGTTCCTGCGACAGTAGAGAGAGAGAGAGAGAGAGAGAGAGAGAGAGAGAGAGAGAGAGAGAGAGAGAGAGACTGGGGGGGGATAATATTTATATATGTATATATATAAATATATATATATGTGTATATATATATATATATATATATATATATATATATATATATATATATATATATATATATATATAATCTCTCTCTCTCTCTCTCTCTCTCTCTCTCTCTCTCTCTCTCTCTCTCTCTCTCAATGAAAATATTTAACTCATTACAATCTGATTTGACAACTTGAAAACCTCCATCCGAAGGTAATACAAAATACAGTTTTCTAAAAACATATCTGGTTAAATATCTTTATTATTTGCCACTGAGGACATTGGAAACGTAAAAAAAAGTATAAAAAAAATCCTAAAATCATTTCAAGACTCTGAGACGTGACTGATGAAGCAACTTTTCCACAATATGAACATTTGATCAAACCAGCTCGTCATACAACTCCTTCCACGACCGAGGCTCAATCATCAGCTGACTAAAGTAGCCTATGAGATCAGTGTTCCATTTAGAAGCATCCCCAGATAAGTCCCCCAATGGAAAAAAGATTCATTCCCAGATCTTCCGACTGCTAGAGATTACGTGATCGCGAGGGACGTTTAAGAGAACACTGTAAGAGCTTACCACTGGAAAAAGTCTTTGCCAGATATTTGGTATAAAAAAATGGAAACTGGGTGGAATGAACGATTTGAAGTTGCTGCAGAATCTGTCCATTCAATTTTTTTTTAGCCTTTCTATTTCTCTTTGGAGACTTTCCCATACTTCGCATGCAACGTCAACACATCAGCTTTCTCTTGGTTTTGGAATCTGTGCATTGGAAAACCCACTAAAGAAGATAATCACAAATAGACTCCAGGGAAAGGGATTATGGTTTATTTTCTTGTTTTATTCTTCATATTTTGTTCAAAACAGTTACATGTTTTGAACCAAGAAAACAGATTCATATTAAAGACCCCTAATCGTTTTTTATTATCACTGTCACCTTCAGCAGCAATTGAATTTTTCCATAATTCGTCATTTGATAACAATAGCATCAGTGAGTGATCCAGTCATTCATTATTCTCATTATTCCCTGACAAACCTTCCAAGTTCTCCATGACAATGGAAACATTAAACCACTTTTTAAAATGCCGTTTATGAAACTCTGATATGGAATCACTGTTATGCATTTTACAACCCTGAAGTGATGCAGGAAAAAATGGACATCATAATTACTGCAGTAACTCGTATATAAATACTTTGCTCGACGGGAAACGCCGTTTAAGAACTTACAATGCTATGTCATTCCAGTATATATTTATATAAAAAATATCTATCAGCTGATGCATAAAAAAATGACGAAGCTTCAAAGAAGAAGAAACAGGGTTCTCACTTTCTGTACTTTTTCTGATTTCGACCAAAACTAGATAAATAAATGAATTAAAGAATTAAAGAATTAAATAGATAAAAAATATAGTTCTATTTCCTCCCGAGACCTGAGGGATCTTCGTCCTCACTCACAATAATCCTGCCGGACTTTTTGGGGGATTTCGACCAAAACTAAAAAAAAATTATTTAATTAAAGATTAATTAAAGAGTTAAATAAATAAGACAAAGTCCTATTTCCTCCCGAGATCTGAAGGATCTTCGTCCTTACTCACAATAATCCTGCCGGACTTCTTTGTAATCGCGCGAAATGAAAGGAGGATTTCCGAGGGATGCTGTTCTGGGACAAGACTCGGGAAGCATCGGAATACATCTTCATTTAGAGCACAATAGTCTCCATTGTATCCCGAGGCGGTTAATGGGAGAACGGATGGGAGCTGTCAAATCAGAGGATTAACTCGGAGACCATTCGTTCTGGCGATACCGAGCGCTTTTCGTCGGTATACGTCTGTCGGCTAATCTTCGGCGAATCTTCTCAGTTCGACCGATTTCTTTAATAAATAAACATTCGAGATAAATAGATAAGTGTCCAGTTCATTTTTTCCAAGTGAATAGACATTCTGGATATCCACCAGGTTCGAATAATCATGATGTTATTTCCTGATCTTTATAAAACGACTAAACTGCTTATATTTTTTTAATCGTCTTCCATTCCATTAAACCCAAGAGGGGATTAAGTGTACGTGAGGGAAAGGCTATATATTTTAATCTTCCCAAAATGCTTTTAAGGGTTATTGAGAGAAGGTGCATCCGCTCACTTCCCTCTGAAGGAAATGCAATTTCAAAAGCAAATCGTGCATAAGTACGCAATACTGGAGTTTCGTATGAGATTAAATATATAGTTTCATAATGTATTTACATTTATATCTATTTATTTATTTATCCGTTACCTAATCTTTTTTACTTTTCTTATAACTAACTCTCCTCTATGTGTTGCTGTTACATTCTGTTAATTTTTTCAAATAGACACCATAATATCATAGTATTCTTTGGAAGCTTGAATTTTAAGTCAGTGGCACCGTGTAGGCTTGTTCCATATAAATAGGATTCGTCTCCTGAATAATAATAATAATAATAAT
>NC_061103.1:38539001-38564100 GCF_015104395.2 Macrobrachium nipponense
ATTTGATAACATAGATCCATTTGAAAATTTTAAGATAATCTTTAAAAAAGTAAAAAATCTAACTGAAAATGTAAGAAAATCTTTTAAAACATTAAAAAAACACCATTTGAAAATTTAAGAAAATCTTTATAATTTTTTTTTTTTTTATCTCAATTTGATAAATCTAAGAAAATAATTTCCAAAATATCTGTAAAATCATCGAAGACGAAATAATGAGACCCGATCGAAATGGCAGCTACTTATTGCAACGAAAAGAGGGGGGCAGGGGCAGGAAGAGAGGGAGGGTGGGGGGGGGTGGGGGGGGGGGAAGATGGGGGCTGGGGATAGGGGAGGTTAGTTCGTGACCTGCGGATGACATTTAATTAATATGAAGCCATAAATCTCATGATTTTCTGAATGGCGAAATCCAATTTCACAGGGCGAGTCGAAGCATCGACGGTCATCGAAGGTCACTCGTCAATATCCGTTTTCGTACTTGTGATTCTGCCGTGGGATGGGAGTCGTCGGCTGCGTCTGTGTATGTGTGTGGGTGTGTTTCGTCATACTGAGAGTGATCTCGGACTGAGAATGAACTCAGACTGAGAGTGATCTCAGACTGAGAATTATCTCAGACAGAGTGATTTCAGTCTGAGAGTGATCTCTGACTGAGAGTGAGCTCTCAGTCTGCAAGTGATTTCAGTCTGAGAGTGATGGCAGACTGAAGTGATCTCAGACTGAGAATTATCTCGGAGTGAGAGTGGTCTCGGACAGAGAGTGGTCTCGGACTGAGAATTATCTCAGTCTGAGAGTGATCTCAGAATGAGGGATTTCAGACTGAGATTGATCTCTGACTGAGAGTGATCTTAGAATGAGAGTGATCTCAGACTGAGAGTGATTTCAGTCTTGAGAGTATTCTCAGATTGAGAGTGATTTCAGTCTTATTTCAGTCTCAGACTGGAAGTGATTTCAGTCTAAGAATGATCTCAGACTGAGAATTATCTCAGTCTGGAGAGTGATCTCAGTCTAAGAGTGATCTCTGACTGAGGAGTGATCTCAGTCTGAGAATAACCTCAGACTGAGAATGACCTCAGACTGAGAAGAGCAACCAGATTAACACATATCCCTCATCCACAGAAACCACATCATCAGACATTTTCTCTCTCTCTCTCCCTGCTCTCTCTCTCTCTTACCAGGTAAAACAAAGTTATGCTGGAAAACCTCTAGCCTACATATCCTTATCTAAAGAGAGAGAGAGAGAGAGATTAGAGAGAGAGAGAGAGAGAGAGAGAGAGAGTCCCAAATATTCGCGGATGCCGGCCTTCTTTTAGGCTACGCTTGTGCCACCTGTTCATGACACGAATTACTGATGAATTGTGAGAGAATCTGGCTGAAAAGAGGATTCTTGTCTGTGGTCTCTTATCTGTGGTTCCCCCCGACTGACTTTCCAGTAGGATCAAAGGGCTGTAGGTACATATAGGTAAATGGTCCTGTGGATAAGAACACGAGTGTGAGTATTTCATATATGTGTACACGGACGCAGGTCGTAATTTCTTTCTATTTTTATTAAGATTTTAAGATTTCAAAGTATTATTATTATTATTATTATTATTATTATTATTAATTTAGACACTTATAAATATTTATAAATATGTATACATAGAAGCAGGTTTTATTTATTTTTTTCAAGATTTTAAAATTTTAAAGTATATTATTATTATTATTATTATTATTATTATTATTATTATTATTATTATTATTATCATTATTATTATTATTATTATTATTATTATTCAGAAGATGAACCCTTATCCATATAAAACAAACCCACCCACGGGGCCATTGACCTGAAATTCAAACTCCCAAAGAATATTACGTTGTTCATTAGAAAGAAAAATATAAAATTACCAAAATTAATAAAGAGAAATAGATAAAAATGTGAGTAATTTATCGAAATGAACGGAGAAGGGTTGTAATATTACAGCGCTTTTAAGATTAGAAAATAGTTACTAAAATGAAGAGATCCTCAGTTCCCATCAAAGATCTCTTTCTCTCGAACTCTTTAAACATGAATCATCCAGCCAGAATAAGCTCTCTCTCGTAATCTCTCTCTTCTCTCTTCCTCTCTCTCTCTCCTTCTCCTCTCTCTCTGAGATTGGGTTAAAAGGTGTTGTAAATCTCATTTTCCTTTTCCATCTGTGAGATTGGCCTTTTGGTGTTCTGCAACGGATAAACCTACCTCCTTGGGATAAACATGGATTAATTTGACAGATGACTGGCTGCTCTGTGATGGATGTAAGAGAGAGAGAGAGAGAGAGAGAGAGAGAGAGAGAGAGAGTCACTAAAAAAACAGGATTATCACCATTATTTGCCATTTCAAGCCGTATCTGTTTACACACCTCGAAAACTTACTCTCATCTCTCACCTCGAAGTTATGCTCCTAATATCTGTGATTGGCTGGTTCGCCAGACAAAAACAAATGGAGGTTACTTAGGCATTGTTTTTGAGTTGCTGTAAGCTCGCTTGATTTAAAATGTAGCAATATTTCTATCTGTATTTATCAAACCTCAAATCCAGGCTTAGGTAATTATGTATTTCTCTGTGTTCTAGACCCCAAGATTATCAGACTATCATTAGCACTTAAAATTTTCGAGAAGTATTAATTAGATTTATTTTTGTAATGTGTTATCTTTATTTGTCTTTTTCACATTGTCATAAGTACAAAATTTTGATTTCTTGGGTTTTGTCTTAGAGTTTTTTGTAAAACATAACTTCACTCTAAGTTCAGCTTAACATCAGTTGAATATAATTTATTCAGATGTAAGACTTTTAGTGAGGGCAATGTAAGTGGTATTTATTTTAATGATAGTAACTAACTTATTTACTTTTGCCGGTTATAAAATTATATCCTAATAAATTTAAACAATCATTGATAATTTTGAAAATTTCTTCGAATGAGAAAAAAAAGGAAAAGAGAGAGAGAGAGAGAGAGAGAGAGAGAAGAGAGAGTTTCCTGCTTTCTTGACATCAGATCTATTCCCGTTGTAAGAAAGATCCAGTTTTAGGAAAAATAGCAAAGAAAGGAAAAAGATGAGAGAGAGAGAGAGAGCCGCTGTTGGTTGTAAGAAAAATTCAATTTTAACTTTGGAATGGAATTCTCATTTAATACCCCAAAACTATTTTTTTCTTTACTTACATACTGAAGTTTCATTTTGTATAATTTCCTAACAACTTCTCCCCACACACACACACGGGCCCCCATCCCCCCAATACACCACCATTCAATCACGCCTAAAGGAATAAACGGTGGTCATGAAAAGCCCTGTTTTTATTCACGCCTTCGTGGTAATCCCTGATAATCTCCATTTTCAGGATTAGCATTTAATCCTTTTTTAATTATTCGAGCCAGTAAAATGTTTCAATTCTTGTCGAAAATATAAGCCCAATATTTTGCTTGAAAATAGGTCAGGGTAGGAGTCAAGGTTCACGTGTAAATGCTACAGTTCGGATTTTGGTGTAGTAAATTTGCACGGTACGCCATACTTGATGCGTGGAAATGTATATGATATGGAGTTACTGGATGCGTAAACTTATTGGGTACTCAATTAATGCGTAAGGCAGTTAATTGATGCGCAAGTCCATGATAAATGATGTTTACTGCATCGTAAATTTATAGGGAACGCTGTAAATTTTTGTGTAAAGTATAATAGAGTGTTGCTGGATGCGTAAACTTGCAGGGAACGCAGTTACTTGTTTGCGTGCATTTATGGGAAACGCATTTAACTTGATGCGTTTATATACTTACAGATAACACAGTCATTGGATACGTAAACTAAGAGGATACGCAGACAACTGCTGAGTAAATCTATGGGCTGGGATGTTTAGTTACTGAAAAGGTGAGCTTAAAAAGCTCCCAACTTTTGTTACTTGTATCGTGTGGTAAAGGAAGAAAAAGAAATGTTTTCTTTATGCTCAAACGTAATTTATATGTAATTAGTTACTTATAAATATATTTAGAATGATAGGAAAACTAACTATGAAAGTAAAGTAGTGAGCGATAGTATAGATATAACTACAGATTATTAGAAGACTTTCCTTATGCTCAGAAGTCATTGATAAGTATCTAAGTTGCCTGTGACATGATGAATTACATTACAGGTAAAATGTTCAGAATGACAGAAAGTTTTTTTTGTAATGTGGCGAGAGAATATATGCGTCTAACGAAGACTATCAGATCTCGGTTTTCTGCTGATCCATTGTCCTTAAGATACCCTGAATATTAGGAATAAATCAGCGGCTTCTTAAGGAATATGACAGCTCAAAGTATAGATAAATATCAGTCAAAGTAAACTAATGATCAATTTTCCAATCCAGAATAATTCATGCTCCAAAGTAACTCATTTCGTATCTTTATTACGAAACCTCCAGCAAAATTCTGTTTTCGCTTACTCGGGGAGTAAGCCTACAAACTGCTTTGTTGTTGTTCTTGTTTTGTTGGAGGGGTAGTAAAGCCTAAAAAGGTCTGAGAAAGTTGTTTTTCGCGTTGACTTAAATATACAGAATTTTAGGATAGGACATTTATGATTTATTTATTGGAATGAAAATGTAAAAATTAAATAATATGAATGTTTACCAGTACAGAAAAAATATTTTGTTTAAAATACGGGTATTTTTTATTGTAATTTTCGTTGGTGAAACAACGCTCTATTTGACCGTAGATATCAGCACGCGCCGCGAGTAAACTGGAGGTTGGATCAAGCCTTTTTTTTTCTATTTCGAGTACAAAAGGGCACGAGAATTAAATTGAACCCTGTGCTTTAAACGCCAGTTTTATTCAGCAGTTCTGACAATTTTCATTAACAAACACACAACGAGATATAATGTTCCCGATACACCAGTCCTCCGTAGTGGGTTTGTGCCGTCAGTGCACCCTCATGTGGTGCACTGTAGGCATTACTTAAGGTTCTTTGCAGCGTGCCTTCGGCCCCTAGCTGCGCCACCCCTTTCATTACTTTTACTGTACCGCCTTTCTTTGACGTTTTCCTCCTGTTACACTTTTCAAACCTCTTGCTCTCAATTTCCGTTCCAGCGCTGAATGACCTCATAGGTCCCAGCGCTTGGCCTTTGGCCTAAATACTACTATATTCAATTCAGTTCAGTTCGATATTTGCCAGTCCCCGAATCGGAGCAGCTAATTCGTCAGTAACCCACTTGCGAAAGATTTGCATCTGATTACATCGATTAATAAACTATTCAAATATGCAAATGATTCGGGAGTGGTATTTATCGATGCATTAAAATAATAGCGGGTGTGGTTTTCTGCGTATTCCCATAGCTGTAGCACAGCTCTTGCTCAAAACAATTCCTGTGAACTGACATTAGTTCTTGGTATTGTTGATAATCTATTTTGAGTGGTTACTGCATTTTCCATTTTATATTCGTGTTTTGAAAAGGCAGCTATCTTTAACTTGTATATCATTCTTTTGATAGTAATTGCGTTTTCTATTTACATTCGTGTTTTGAAAAGAAAGCTATCTTTAACTTGTATATCATTCTTTGAATAGTAATTTGCGTTTTCTGTTTATATTCGTGTTTCGAAAAGGCAGCCTAACTTTACCTCATATATCATTAATTGAATGATAATGCATTTTCTGTTTATATTCATGCTTTCGAAAAGGCAGTCTGTCTATAAGTTTTTTTTTTGTACTATAATTGCATTGTATGTATCTCTGTTTTTGAAAGGGCAGGGCTGGATTTTTTTATAAAAGTTAGACGATCTTTTCAAATCGTGATTGTTATTATGAAATGGCCTGAAGACTTTGAAGACTTCCAACTCCTCATTAATAGCTGTTTTGATGTAATGTTTTTGGTTTCATATTTTAGGTTCTTTACTTTTCAGGGTTTCCTACATAAATCTTATATATTCTTCGTTGTTCGTGCCTCCTTTCCCTTCAGTAAAAAGAATATCTTTGGACCTCGCTTATTCTTAATTCCCTTGTTGAATAATGGGATTTATTACAGTGTTAAGACCTTAATATTATTCATTCATAAACATCAGACCTTGTCTTTGCAGTGTTTATTTTTATTTATTTTTCTTTTTGGCAACTCTGTAACCCCTTTGTTTATCTAGTCTGATGGTTAGCTAAAGCCTTCTTTGTCCACCCTGTGTCTGTATCTTCCTTTTATTTTTTCTTTAAATTCTATCATTATTGTTACCATCTAGTTACGTATTCCTTAAATAATACGTAGCTCTATTCAACCGTGTTTATCTTTGGAAACCCTTTGTTTATCAAGTTCCGTTTATTAGAGCTATATTTTCCTTTTGGCCTACTTTGTGTTTGTCCCTACCTTCCTCTTCTTCATATTTTGATAACCATCGTTACTAACTGTTACCATTTTCCCTAAATATACGTCATTCTTTCCCTCTTGCCTCCTTCCCCCGTTCTCTTCTCTTAATTCAAAACAGTGTTTAAATTCCCAACCCCCAGAAGGGAAAGAGACCCCTGTCTTTCTGCGCGTCCTCCCCAGGGACAGAGGCAGCTCGCTTGCTGCTGTCTTGTCCACCCGTCTCCCAAGGGGCCAGGAGCAATTTCGTCCATTCCGTGGGAATCTGTTGTTCGTTGTCTAGCCTCTCAAACATTCAGGAGGACCAGAGGACGTTGATGGTCTCTCTAAATATGCGACTGGGTTTCTTTTCACTGTCTGTAGGTTTAGGAAAATAATCTTTGTTTCCTGGTGCGTAGTCTAGCGCGTCTGTTAGACAGACTGGTAAACTTGGCCTTAGAATTGTGTTCACAAATTAATTTTCACTACTAGTGGGTTTAGAAGAGAAATATATTTGTTTCCTGATCAGTAGTCTAACGCGTCTATTAGAGAGAATGGCAAACCTGGGCTTCCAACTACGTTACAAACATGTAACTTGATTTTTTTTCACTGTTTTTGGATTTAGAGCGGAAATATATTTGTTCCCCGGTGAGTATTTTCATATACGTTATCCTGACTGTTATCAATAGTAGGAATATAGTTAACTGATAATCTTAAATTTAAACAGTGGATACACTTATCTACGGCAAATTTAATTCAAAATATATAAAGTACCTTTTAACTTAACTTTGACGGTGCCACTAGCCATGACAGTAGCAGAATATTTACTGGTATCAATAACAGGAATATTGTGAATTGATAATCTTGAATTTAAACATTGGATACACATATATACAGCAAATTTAATTCGAAATATAAAGTACCCAAGGAACATTTAACTTAACTTTTGACAGTGCCACCAGCCATGACAGCAGCAGAATCTGTAATGGTATCGATAGCAGGAATATTTTGTTTTAAACCCAATACTCTCTGAAAACCGAGCTACCAAATGTGCGGAAGGGGCTTTGTCCTAAATCTGTACTCTGTGCATTACGCATCAACATAAATAATCCGATTTGGATCACGCTTATCGGTTATGAAGTTTTAAAGTTTGTTGAAATGGAAATAAAGGATTTGTATCAACGCTACATAGAGGGGCTTGTGCAAGCATTAAAAACTCATAACATTAATGCTACTTTAATTTTTTACTCTGAGAATCATACAATTCATTGATTAACCTCGGCTGATGAGATATTTTAAATCCGTGATTACAATAAAACTTCAAACGCAAAAATCTCGCAGTCGAATTGAAAACAAGTAACTTGAATTTATCGTTTATGTACTTCATAAAACTTATTATTATTATTATTATTATTATTATTATTATTATTATTATTATTATTATTATTATTATTATTATTGGGTAGTAGACCCTCTTTTAAACAAGTCCTATTGAAAGTTATTGCTGCTTCAGCATTGTTGATTCTGTAGAGTGTAGAGTAACTTCTCTATTTTTTTCATGGTTGCTTAAACTGGCAAGCAACATGCCGAAAGGGGTTTGTCACAATCTGTGAGTTTGTCATTGGCAAGCAAACAGGCAGAAAGGCGTTGTCAAATCTGTGAATTTGTCATATGTATTATAAACAAGATTATGACAAATTCGCAGATTTTGGCAACCCCTTTCGGGATGTTGCTTGCCAGTTTAAGCAATCATGAGAAGACTTTGATAAGAAAAATAAATAAGTTACTCTATAGATCAGCAGTACTGAAGCAGCAATAACTTTCAGTAATACTTATTATTATTATTATTATTATTATTATTATTGGGCACAAGTAATGTTCTTTAAGGTCCACAATAATATATCTGATATAGCAGTTGTTAAACTTTATAAAACCATATAAGAGCTTTCGAACTCTTCCCTGGGTTCATCTTCAGGGAAAGGTTCGAAAGCTTTTATATAGTTTTATCAAGTTTAAGAGCTGCTGCATCTGATATATTATTGTGGACCTTCAAGAAGCTTTTTTATTATTATTATTATTATTATTATTATTATTATTATTATTCTTATTAGTTATTATTATTATTCAATTATATATATATATATATATATTATATATATATATATATATATATATATATATGTTAATAATATATATATATATAAATAAGTCTATCACATTACCGTGATTCATATACATATATCGAACTACAAATGTCCTTTTAATATCTAATTCGCTCTACACCTCGGAATTAATATATTTTCATATATGCTTAACCGAGGGGGAATTTATTAAGCGATTATAGAATTGGCGATCGAAAGGCGCGAACCAGCGACCTCCCAATTCCAGGACTGGCAGTGAAGCCTTAAACCACCCCCGGCATGAACTTATATCTCTTGCGGTGTCGGGGTGGTTTAAGGCTTCACTGCCAGTCCTGGAATTGGGAGGTCGCTGGTTCGCGCCTGTCGATCGCCAATCCTATTATCGCTTAATAATTCCCCCTCGGTTAAGCATATATGAAAATATATTAATTCCGAGGTAGAGCGAATTAGATATTAAAGGACATTTGTAGTTCGATATATATATATATATATATATATATATATATATTATATATATATATATATTTGGTCTATCAAAGTCCTTCAATTCGACTGGGTGGATTTATAGTGTGGGGTTCCGGGTGCATCCTGCCACCTTAGGAGTCCATCACTTTTCTTACTATGTGCGCCGTTTCTAGATCACATTCTTCTGCATGAGTCCTGGAGCTACTTCAGCCTCTAGTTTTTCTAGATTCCTTTTCAGGGATCTTGGGATTGTGCCTAGTGTTCCTATGATTATGGGTATATTCCCATGGTATCATATCCTTCTTATTTCTATTTTCTGGTCTTGATATTTAGCCATTATTATTATTATTATTAAGATAAACTTCAGTTCATAGGGAACAAGCCTTCAGGGCCACTAACTTGAGATTCAAACTCCCATAGAATATAGTGTTCATTGAAAAGAAGTCACAGAATATAACAGGAATACAGAAAGAAGTGATCACTTAATTTAAAAGAAAAGTAAATGATCAAGATACGAGGAGAATTGTTTTAGCCTGGTAAAGAAGGTTTCGACTTCTGCTAAAGGGAGTCCAGAATTACCTTATATTCTTGCATTTGGATACTAAGGCTTTGTAGTGACGAGCGTATGCCAAAAGTGTTAAGCATTCGAGAAGTGAACAGGGCATTGTAGTTATTACAATTACTTAGTACGGATCTAGTGAAAAGTGGCCAATAGATAATTGTACGAGTAATTGACTTATAAATAATTTGGTCCCTGGAGAAACAATTGACGAACGTAAGAGATTTGGTTTAAATTGCATAGTTTATTAGCAACAACGCAGAGGACAAAATAGCACAGAACAAAATGCATTTCAACAACGGGATTGCCAAATGGCTAAAAATGGCGCATAACAACGACCTTTAAGCAACCCCTTTCCGTGATTTTCCGCGCTATTTTCCCGCCCCGCGAAAACCCCGCCGAATTAAAATCAAAATTCGTCAGGACGGGAATTTTGGGAGAAGGGGGGTGGGGGTAGGGCTGGGGGTGGGAATGCTTTCGAAATCTCATTTCCATAGATTGGCTCTGGGGAGCGAAAACCCAGTTAGTTACGGTATTACATCATTGCGTTGTGGCATCCAGCCGACTAAACTTTTTTTTTTTTTTTTTTATCTCTAATGCAGTTTTTCACGATTGCGTTCAAACGTTTATGGTCTCAATCCGATTTCGCTGGCAAAGAACGTTCCCGAGGTTTTTAAACGAAGTTTTTAAAACGTTTGCTGGTCTCTCCGAGGTCAGTTGAAATGAAGGGGAATTTGGTTTTGCACGAGTCGATCATTTTATGCCTTCTTGGTTCCCATGACTTGTTATTTGTCTTAGGTGACGTTTCTAGTGGTAAGTCCTTCCCTTTGTGTTAGAAATCAGCATTCATCCTTGTAATATATTTATTATCTTGCTTGCATTTATGTTTGTTAGAAGTTAGCATTCCCTCTTGTAATATATCTAATTTCCTATTTGTTCTGTGTTTGTCAGAAATCAGCATTAATCCTTGTAATATATTTATTATCCTGCTTGTGTTTATGTTTCTTAAAAATTAGCATTCCGTCTTGTAATATATTCAATTTACTATTTCTGTCTGCGCTTGTTAGAAATCAGTATTCATCCCTGTAACATATTTAATATCCTGTTTGTGTTTAAGTTTGTTAGAAATCAGTATTCATCGCTGTAATATATTTAATATCATGTTTGTGTTTATGTTTGTCAGAAATCAGTATTTATCGCTGTAATATATTTATTATCCTGTTTGTGTTTATGTTTGTTAGAAATCAGTATTTATTCCTGTAATATATTTACTATCCTGCTTGTATTTATGTTTGTTAAAAATCAGTATTCATCGTTGTAATACATTTAATACCCTGTATGTGTTTATGCATGTTAGAAAACAGTATTCATCCCTGTAATATATTTATTATCCTGTTTGTGTTTATGTTTGTTAGTGGTTATGGAAGTATACCTCAACATTTGATGAATAATTCTTATTAATTTATTATTCCTTTTATTGGCTTCAAAGTCAATGTATTTTTGAAAAACCACAATAAGAACATGCTAGTTGTTAACGTACCCAGTTTTTTTTATTTTCTTATTTGTTTGTCAATCGTCTGCTTCTGCATGAAGCTTTTTCTGAAAAAAAAAAAAATCAGTTCTATAACAATCGCAGCTTTAAAAACACTTGACTAAAAATATTCTACCAAATCCACATAAAAAAAAAAACACAGCGCAAAGGAAACCATAATATTCAGACAGCTTTAATAATCCGAATACTTTGGGTTGCCTGATAAGACTTAACATATGCAAATTAATTCCTCTCAACCGCTCAGCAAATTAACGATTAATTTAGGGAAAGCGTTTGCCACTCACATCCAGAATTGATAATAATTGACCTTTTCACTCGACGCTGAATTTCGTCCTTGGCAGCTAACACAGATTTGGAATCACGGGTATTGACAGCAGAGCATGGTTCAGTGCTTGCCTTTATTGACATTAGAGAGAGAGGGAGAGAGAGCGAGAGAGGGAAGAGAGACGGGTCGAACGCCTGATTGTCTTGAAATTGTTGATTCCGTTTTCCATATTTACGTGAAGCGCCGTGATTAGTCTGATTTTGATCTGCTACGATCTCTTTACTCGGCTGTAGAAAGCACTATATACATCTCTGTCTGCCTGTCTTTTTCTTTCCCTGTCTGTCTCCCTGTCTGTCTGAATGAGGGCATAAACAGATCATTTATATTCCTATTTATAAATCTAAAGTCCCTTTACACACACGATTCTACCGTCGTATCTTCAATTTTAACAAAACAATCGTAATACACCTGCGTGACTGAGTTCATCTACCTGGGACGTTTAATTATTCGAAAGCCAGAGTTTTTGAGGAAAAGTAAACATACAGGTGATCCACTAGTGGTAAATAAGTGATACTTTACGCAACAAACTTTATATATAACCTAAATATAACCTAAGCTTGGTGACAGCGTGAAACAGATGATGACTCTCGCTCTCTTTTCCGTCATGGAATATGTGATGAAGGTTCGTTTTACGTCGTAGTATATGTCAGCAGATGGGGATGACTGAAGGTGAAAGTGTGTGAAAGATGGATATGCCAAGGTATAAAAGTGTCTCTCTCGACAGATGGTGAGATTATGAAGATACGTCAAATCTTGAGGGCTTTTTTCCTAGCTCAGCTAAGTTCAGAGGGACTTTTTCAATACTGAACCAAACTAAATCATTTTAAAGCAAAAATGGAACGGAAATGTTTGGTAGAAAAAGGAAAAGTCAAAGACGTTAAGTACCATTTTAGATTTAAGTTATGGTTAATTATAAAAATTCACAAAAATATAATATAACCGTCAACTCGTCTCATGAAGGCTTCATAGGCCAATAAAAATCTTACATCTCGTTTTCTATGACGTGAAAGAAAATGGAATTCTGATCACTCTCATGTCACTAAGTCCTCGCGGCGTAAGCGCAAAACCATCCGAAAGAATTTAGGTATGTAAAGCGAGAGAGAGAGAGAGAGAGAGAGAGAGAGAGAACGTCCAACACCCGATTTTTCATGCCGCTCTAATTAAGCTTGATTGGATCCTTGTCAGGAGTGCACAATTCTGAATATTTTCGGAGCAGTAAGGAATTTTAATTTTTTACCGTTCAAGCACACATGAGCTTACACACACACACGCACACACACACACACACACACACACACACACACACACACATATATATATATATATATATATATATATAATATATATTAATATATATATATATATTTATCTTTTCTTTCCCACCAGTTCTGTCTGTCCTTCTGTCAATGTGTCAGTTTGTCTGTCTGTTAACTAACTTTCCTCCCCCACCCAACAACGTGCCCACCCCCCACCCCATTACGTTCTATAGTAAACCCGTATTTCTCTCATCCCCAAACGATCTGGCGACATTTTTCTCTTACCATCCTACCAATATCGTTCATAAAAAAAAGTTCCCTCAACTGCAAACTGTCACTTTTAACCCTTTTCTCAAGTTTTCTATTTTCTTCTACCTTTCTCTCCGTCCATTTCTATTGTCAAATTCGCCCCATTCTTCCTCTACCTCCTAAGGTCATTTCGTCTCTCTCTCTCTCTCTCTCTGGATTACATATCTTTTACAATAGTGAGGTCAAGTTCACTCGTTTTAGTTCTGAAGACTCCGAGATTTCCTCCCTCTATAGTTTACCAACTCGTAAAGTTGATTTTCTCTTCACGAGGAAGATCTGCTATTCCGGAATGATTTCCCGTATTACTAAAAAAGAGAGAGAAAAAAAAACTTTTTGAACTGAAATCCCCACAAATTCCGCATTGCTGCATAGCTTTTTTCTCTCATTCTCCTTTCCTTCTGCTCTCTCTCTCTCTCTCTCTCTCTCTAAACTTTTATCCCATATTTCTTTATTTTCTGTTCCTCTTTTTTTTTAATATTCTATTCCGAGAATGTTTTCATTTGCAGGTACTGATGCGATTTTCAAACTAACGCATATATATATATATATATATACTATATATTATATATATATATATATATATATATATATATATATATAATATATATCTATTATATATATATATATATATATATATATATATTATATATATATATTATATATATGTGCGTATCATAAATCGTATGAGCTTGTGAAAAAAAAAATTTTCGAAGCGGATTTTTACTTTTTACGTTTTGAAGAATTTTGCCTTAAAATAGTGGTTCTTACATAGTTTCTTTTACCGTTCGAACAGCAAAAGTTATGAATATTTCTTGACAAATTTTTTATAATTTTTTTTCAATGATTCTTGATCATTTTTAACTTGACAGTGGACGTATTATTTTCTTTTAATTCTGAAACATTAACAAATTTAAATAATTTCTTTCCATCATCTCTAAAAATTCGAACGAATTTTTGTCTTAATAGTCTTCTGATAAATTCTCTTTTGATTAACCAAAAAATGATTAATTTCTCTTCGTCAACTTTATTCTCATTATTCTTGACTATTTAAAATTCATGAAGATGTCATTTAGTACCTTCTGAAAATGCGTGTTGATCTTTCCATCTATATCTTGCTCCTGTATGTCTCCATCTTAACAGGTTTATTTTATTTCTGGACTTCTATGTTCCAAGGACTTAGTGGAATTACAACATTAAAGGGGCGTGGAGTTTCCACTCGCTATCGCAGTTCTTTCGACGCGAAATTCCTCCCCAGTTTCAATATACCAGTCGTATATTTATCCCTGTAATGAGAGAACAACTGTAATATTCATTTTCTTACAGGTGTTCATCACGTTTCCCTTGTAACGTGTATTTTTCCCTTTGCTGCTTCACAGGAATGGATAATTCTCGCAATATATATATTACCCTCCTTTGCTAACCTTCTCATTTCAGCTTACGATTATTGGCACTAATTACTAGCACTAATTATTGCATTAGCGCCCTCTCCAAATTCCTATAACGGCAAATGTTCACTGCTGGTTCATTGACCCTTTATCTGGAGAGAGATGGAGCTGTTCTTTAATATGAGTTGGAAACATACAGATTGATAAGCCCACGAACATCCGAATAACACATTAAATGGAATGTGTTATCTAAAACAACAGACAGTCGAGTTGATGTGGGGCTATAGTAGATTCACATAAACCGACCATCTAGTCTAGGCCAGTCCCTACGAAGCTCCTGATTGGCTGTTGATAAGCCAATCACAGGGCTGGAAACTCATACTCTAGAGAGAGTTCACATAGGCAGGATGTACGTTCCACCTCTCCTGAGGTATACGTCTTTCAAAAGTATCCCTCAGAAGAGGTGGAACACAGATCCTGCCTATGTGAACTCTCTTGAGAGAATGAGAGTTTCCAGCCCTGGGATTGGCTTATCAACAGACAATCAGGAGCGTCGTCAGGGGCTTACCTAGATATCAGATGCGCGGTTGATGTGAATCTACTATAACCGTGATTGATTAAGAACAGTAACTCCTTCCATGTAAAGGTAGCTATAATATTGGGACATGTCAGAAATTCTATGACATAAGGCAAGGAAAAGGTGTACAATAAGATTTTTTATTTAAAAAAGTAAGGTGGATTGCCGAAGGTTTGGTAGGGGAAGATCATTGTCATGTAAGCGAAGGCGAGAGTATAAGCGGCTTTAGGGATTATCATCAAACAGTTGTATGGATGAGGGTTTGGGGAATAGAACAAAAAAGCTGTAAGTTGGATAAGTGGCCCTACAAAACCTCTTCATACAATGAGCTTTGACTGACGCTGGTGTGCAATGCAACACAAAAATGTGAGGATGGAAGCTAATCGTTTCCATTCTGATCAGAGCAAATATAGAAGTGTGATAAATTGTGTGAGATCATTCTTTTTACTACTTGTCTCTTTAATAGATTCATGTCCAGAATTACTTAAATTGGAGGGTAGTACAGGGTAAGATTTCTTCACCAGAATATATCCCCTTCTTCTTCTTAAAAAAATTCTTTTAGCAAGATCTCGTGGGCTTCTATTTACTGGTGTACAAGCAAGATAAAATATTGATAACACGCAGACAACTTTCAGGTTCTGAAAAACCGAACAAGATCCATACTCCCCCCCCCCCCCCCTCCTCCTCCAAAAAAAAAAAAAAAAAAACCAAAAAAAAAAAAAAAAAAAAACTAATTCCTGAATCCTTCGCAAATTAAGAATAGAAAAATATAAATTTACTATTCTTTAAAAAAAAATCTTTATTTTTCCAGCCTGTTACCTTTTGCACCTTTATTTTGACCAACGGGAATGAAAAAAAAAATGCACAACAGCAATTACTCCCCGACGCCAAAAATAGACTGAAAAGGACGCACCCAACAAAACAAAAGCTCTTTCTCTTAGTGGCGTGAGTTTATTGAGCCTCGCACTAGGGTTATGATTGTGCCATTAATCTCTCTCTCTCTCTCTCTCTCTCTCTCTCTCTCTAGCTTACTCTCAGCACTCTCTATAATTACTTTCTACTCTCGACGAAAAAATTCAAGATTCTTCAACTAAGAAATTCATATTTACACTTAAATTTCTGATTCTTAACACGGAGCTAAATTACTACAACAAGTCCCTTACATAAACGGCTTCTAATTCCTGATTTTCTCACTTCCTCACCACTTGTCCAAACCACCTATTTATTGTCTTTTATACCAGTATTTCTCTTATCCCGTTTTGTCCATAACACAACAGTTCAGTAGCCATTTGACTGTAAATATTTTTGCCCTACAATCTTTTCTATCTATGGCTGCCTCTCTGTCCGGATTTCTGTAGTTCTAAATGAATATCCACAAATGACATCCTCTCTCAAAGACAGCTATGTTTGTTTTCATTCCATTCCCCATAAACCAAATGATATTTCTGTATTACTTTTACGTCCTCTTACAGTTTCTCCCTCTGTTAACCTATAAATCAGTTTCCCCGACGATAAAACTGAACCTTTTGAAACCTCTCTTCCGAGTTTTCTATTACTTTCGTAAATTCCTGCTGCTAAATTTGGCAATACGTCTACTTACACCCCCCACCCCCCCCCCCCCCCCTCACGGTCATTCCGCCTCTCTTGAAGTGTATTTCTGCAGTAAAGTTTGAGTTCTGAGAAGTCCAAAGTCTTCCCTACTCTCTTAACACTACTGACCCATTAACGTTTGTTTTCTCGATTCTGTTCCTATCTGGCTCTTAAAAAACCCATCTTTGCATGATATCTAGAAATTTACATTTCCGCGAAGCGTGAACGAAACAAATTCTGAAAGCTGTGTAATATTTTCATTTATTTAGTCCCTATTCTCCCCTCCTTCGTTCCTTATTCTTTGTTTCTTGCTATCGTTTTGTTTGTTCCATTTACGTTCGCTTTGGCAGAACGTTTTTTTTCTTTCCTTGATTTTACGTTCAGGCATAAACGTTTTATTTATTTCATTTTATGTACCCAATGAAAATGTTTCCTTGCCCTACTACATGTGTACGATTTTCTTTCAGAAGTCAAAAGGCATTTGTTTGAATACGTTTTATCTTTGTAGTTTCTCATGCATCACCTTTTCATTTTATTTATCATTATCTTTATCAACTCCTCGCTGGTATGTTTGCTTTTATAGTATAGCATATCTGATAGTTTCGGTCAAATCTACAATTTATGAATGTATCGTTTTCATATCGTTTCCAGTACTTTCGCAGTCTTAATCATTATTCTTCTTCCGTTACAGAGCTAAAAAAACTATTTTCAATCTTTCTTTGACTAAATTACCCTGGAATTCATTTCATTTTTCCTCCGACGATCGCCAGACATCTCCTTCGGTTTCAACTGACTCATTGCATCTTTATCACAGCAATGCGAGATAACTTTAACATCCGTTCTCTTGCTGCTTTTCATTCCCTAACTGCCTCCTTTCATCATCCTATCAATCAATGCCCTTATTCCCCCTTTCCAATGCTCCTAGGACGAGTCGACTTTCAGGGCTGTGAAACCTTCTCCTTTATAGGGAACAGAAGATGTTCTTTAGGGAAGGAATTGAGTGATATTGTGAATGAAGGGGGCCATAGAATAACAAAGAAGAATGTGTAATCCAGTGTCAGTGAAGGAGTGTTTATAAAACAATGATTAAATACCAGAGATACAGACAAAAGATAAATCCGACAGATACCAAAAACTGAAGCGTAGCTTTGAGACTGCCTGTATGAATGACTTACCAGAATGTACAAAGGGTGAAAGCAAAAGGCCGCCGAAAGGAATGATAGAACTTGAAGGCTTCAAAGTGATATGTTGTTTGGAATAGGACAATTGAGACCGAATGACTGACCAGATTGTGTGTGGTGTCTAGAGGTGGAAAGGTTCCACAGGGAAGGGTGAGAGAAGTAACTGTTCTTTTGTGAGAGTATAAATGTGATGGAAGACATAAGGGTAAATAGTATTCTAGAGGAGCTGTATTTATAATATAAGACTAGCCAGTATACCAGGGAAGTTGTTTTGTAAGATTACAGGTAGTCCCCACCAGGTTTACAGCAAGAGGTCTGTTCCTGGTAGGGTGCTGTAAGGCCGAAAATCGACTTAACCCGATTCATCATAATTATAATTGGAATAAATAGCAATAGCGCTGTAAGTCCGGGTTACAGCGCTGTAAAGCAGGTTAGCAGCGCCATGAGACAAGTGCCTTAAGTCCAGAACTACTTAACCCGAACCTGATGTAACCCGGGGACTGCCTATGTATTGAGTCAGGAGTATGACAGAAGTATCGATAGGGGATGAGCAGTGTGGGTGTAAACAAAGAGTAGGTTTATAAAGCAAGGTTCAAGGTTTGGTTTAAAAGAAGACCTGGCCTGTCTAGAATCACTGAACCATAAATGATTCCCTGTGCAGAAATTCAGAGATTCTTCTTTAACAGAAAGAAGATATCAAAGAGCAATACAACTTGAAGAAAAATAATTATCAGTCGATTTGATTATTTTTTGATAAATAATATACTTTATGTTCTTTTTTGTCCTGAAAGAGGAATCTTCAGTTATTTATTTATCAAGTAAATAATATTTACAGTACCATTAATTTCAAATTATTACAGGTCATATGTCATCATTCAAACAGAATTATTATAGCACTTAGTAATTACGACTTGAACGACTAATGATTTTTTGTAATTCAATATTTTAATTTTTGCATGAATGGACTGGTAAACGTTATTCTCTCTCTCTCTCTCTCTCTCTCTCTCTAACAAAATGTGGAGACGGTTAGAAAGGAAACTTTCATTCCTGCTCAAGATTTTCTCTCTCTCTCTCTCTCTCTCTCTCTCTCATCTCTCTCTCTCTCTCTCTCTCGTTTATTTACCTATCCCTCTAACATACTACAATTGGTATCATTCCTCGGTCGAAATTAGTGAAATTATATATATTTTCTATGATCACATTCTCTTCTCTCTCTCTCTCCCTAGGAAGCAAAATAATCCATTATGGGGTCTGGTTTCGAAACAAAAAATAAAAAAGTATCAAGTTTTTTCATGAGAGAGAGAGAGTAGAGAGAGACTATTAGTGTATTGAAAATGGGAATATATATTATATATATACTATATATATATATATATATATATTAGGTGTGTGTTGAATAATATATATATATATATATATATATATATATATATAATATATATATATATATCTATATATATATATATATATGGTTACATTTATTGATCTCCTTGTCATCCCAACATTTAGTTAAATATTTTGATTGATAGAAAAGCAGCCATTTACCCCCTAATATCAGCTGATTTTAGGCGGGAACCCA
Source organism: Macrobrachium nipponense (assembly GCF_015104395.2). NCBI lineage: Eukaryota > Metazoa > Arthropoda > Malacostraca > Decapoda > Palaemonidae > Macrobrachium > Macrobrachium nipponense. The sequence goes on from NC_061103.1 coordinate 38,558,221, forward strand.
AAGCAGACCAGCTATAGTTGCGGGAAGGGGGAAATAAAGACTCTTGCCAGCCTTAGGGACGTATCCCAAAAGGGAGGGTGTAGGTAGCTAGGTACTTCGTAGGTCTACTCCTAAGATCTTTTATCCTGTGAACTTCTCGCTGGCGATATGCTCGGTTTCAAGGAATGCCGCCGGAAAGGGGGCAAGCTGACCCCCACCACCCATGCTTAACCCATGCAGTTGCTCTCAGTTGCCTCCAGTCGTGCCACCTCGGATGGATGTCCGAGCAAGCCTTCCCATTAGGCCCCCTCCGGCGGCGCTACTGGCGCACCTAGACCTGAGACAAAGCCGACGCCGACTTTTACAAAGGTCCGCTTACTATGGCATCCAGGTACATCTTGTGAATCAGTCATATTGCCAGTTCTTTACCTCCAGTCGTAACTACTCCACATTTTCAAAATTCCAACTCCTAATACTCAATGAACATTCCTTTGTTCCTTTTCACTGCCTCGTGGCCACATGCCTCCCTTTTGTGATCGTCCCAGACAAACGAAGTCATTGAATATTTCATTTAACACTAAGAGTTCCTCCCCAGTGTGTTAGACAAAGTGAGTACTGTAACTTGTGCAAGAAATCTTTAATTCATTTGTGTCTAATCTGGGATCATTTCCAGATTTGCTGAGTCACGTGTCCAAGTCTTCGCGCCCGCAAGTGCTGCATTACCGCAAGATATATGAATAATTTTGAAAACCAGCTTTTATGTGAATCTCATTTTAGCCAAACTATCCCCTTGTGAGAGATAATATTGTTCCCCGTGTGGACAAGCTGCATTTACTCTTTCTTTAGGCCAGTAAACGGCACCTTGTAAATAAATGTATGTAAAGTAATTAGCTGAGTTTTCTGGCGACCTTTTCTCTAAAAATAATAATACCAAAAACCCCCCTTTTTTAATTTTTTAAGGTAAGTTAATATCCAGTTACCTTTCATTTCCATATAATATTTTTTCTTTTACGTTTTGGGCCACACGAGGCCAGCTCAAACGTAAATATATATATATATATATATATATATATATATATATATATATATATATATATATATATATATATTTATATGTATATATATATATATATATATATATATGTATATATATATATATATATATATATATATATATATATATATATATATATATATATAAATTTCAATCCTAACTTTTTCGAGAAGGGACAACAATAATAATTAATATAAAGATTAAAAATTATTATTTTTTTAAAACCATATGTAAACTACACTGATAAATATTTCAGCAATTTTCCTTGAATATTTCATTAGGACTTTGCCTGCTTTCAAAGTAGCCTGCCAGAAAGTCGCATTTAAATCCGTTCACTTTCTATATTTTCATTCCTTTCTTTATCCGTTCTTGTGAGTTCATTCGTTAATTTATTTTGTGGTGGATTGAAATTGCGTTAGACTTAACTTAAACTACAGAATTACTGATATGAGTTACTTTGAAGAAATAACAGCTACGCTTTACATTTAAAGAACGTTATAATTGATATAAAAAAATATCGTACAAAATTGTAGATTTCATCGTAATTATTATCTCACACTGTTTCTGATATTTAACGCATTTTTTATAATTTGACAAAATAATGATTTATGTATGATTTCTTACTAGTCATTAATATCTTACAATTTACATATATAATTAAGAAAAAAATACAAATGAAACATTTCTCTCAACAAAAACGAAGAAAATGGAATTATGAATAATTAGTTACTGATATCAACAACTGTTATGGACAAATTATTACTATATTGTATTAACACTGTGGTAAAAAAAGTATACAGCTTAGAACGTCACTTCTTTCCATAATGTAAACTAAACTGATAACGAATTAACACGAAGATATGTGAGTTGATAGGCCCACCCATACATATCTTTAAGCACCCCAAAACATCGAAAATCAAAATAGCATCACTTAGTAGTAATTTAAAATAAATATATATAATTAAACATGACTGGTACTGATACCTATCCCATGATAAAGGAATTAATAACAATAATAATTGTAAAGTATATCTTTAAGAATCTTCTTCCTAATCAAATTCAAGTTCTCTGACGTTCTGGAATATCTGAGCATGATTATTTATTCTGGAAAACATATCATTTGCAAGAGTAAAATGAACACATGACCCTCCTGAATCTTTGATGCAACTAGCAGAGAGTAAAGCCCATTAACTGTCCTTGTTTTCAGTCTGTTTTCTTTGTTTAGTTTTAAAGAGGTTAACTTACTGAACACTCGTTCGCATTCAGCATCAGAGTGCGGCAAGCAAAGAGCAGTTAGAGCAAATTTGGCTAGGTCTGAAAAACTACTATTTTTTTTTTTTCCTTCTGGCCGGGGGCCCGACGCCAGGAAGCCCGATCAGTTCTCCTTCCCACCAGTGGCCCCACCCCAGGGGACCAAACCGGTGTCCTCCCCACAAGGGTCCTCAACCCTGGCGGCAATAACCAGTCGCCTCCCCACTGGGGGCCCCACTCCTGGCTGCCCAACTGATTTGCTTCCCCGCTGGAGGCCCCACCCCTGACGGCCAGACCAAATCTCCTCCCCGCCAAGGGCCCATCCACTGGCGGCTCGACCTGGTCGCCTCACCGGCGGGGGCCCCATCCCAGGCGGCCCAACCTGTTCGCTTCCCAGTGGAGGCCCCACCCAGTCTCCTCCCCCACCAAGGGCCGAACACCTGTTGGCTCGACCTGGTCGACCTCACCACTCGTCCTGGGACCTGTGATGAACTTTGCCCAATCATCCCAGAACCTGCGGCAGGCCTCGCACCACGACTGTCCTGGACAACTGTGGCGGGCCTCACCCACCTGTCCTAGAACCCGTGGCGGGTCTCACCCGCCAGTCCCGGCACCCATGGGAGGCCTCACCAGGCAACCCAGGCACCAGTGGCAGGCCTCACCAGCCCACCCTGGCACAAATGGCGGGCCTCACCCGCCCGTCCGGGGACCTATCACAGGCCTCGCCTTCCTGTCCTGGAACCCGTGGCAGGGCTCGCCCGGCCATTCCGACCCGTGGCAAGCCTCACCCACTCGTCTCGGCACCTGTGACAAGCTACGCCGCCCATCAAGGCACCTGTGCCTTGTACAATAAAAGGCATTTCTCAAATTTGTGGCGAGTGTGGGTTTTAACACTGGACGCCATATATCACCCGCCTGTCCCGGGACGCATCAAACGCCTGGCCCGCCCGTCCCGGGGGGACCGCAGGACCTGCGTCGGATGCCTGCCCGCCCGTCCCGGGACCCACAGCGGACGCCTGCCCTCCCGTCCCGGGACCCACGGCGGACGCCTGCCCGCCCAGTCCTGGGACGCTCGGCGGACGACCTGCCCGCCCGTCCCGGGACGCTCGGCGGACGCCTGCCCGCCCGTCCGGGATGCTCGGGCGGACGCCTGCCCGCCCGTCCCGGGACGCTCGGCGGATGCCTGCCCGCCCGTCCCGGGACGCTCGGCAGACGCCTGCGCCCGCCCGCCGTCCCGGGACGCTCGGCGGACGCCTGCCCCCCGCCCGTCCCGGGACGCTCGCGGACGCCTGCCCGCCCGTCCCGGGACGCTCGGCGGACGCCTGCCCCGCCCGTCCCGGGAGCTCGGCGGACGCCTGCCCGCCCGTCCCGGGACGCTCGGCGGACGCCTGCCCGCCCGTCCCAGGGACGCTCGGCGGACACCTGCCCGCCCGTCCCGGGACGCTCGGCGGACGCCTGCCCGCCCGTCCCGGGACCCACGGCGCACGCCTGCCCGCCCGTCCCGGGACCCACGGCGGACGCCTGCCGCCCGTCCCGGGACCCACGGCGGACGCCTGCCCGCCCGTCCCGGGACCCACGGCAGACGCCTGCCCGCCCGTCCCGGGACGCTCGGTGGGTGTCCTGCCCGCCCGTCCCGGGACGCTCGGCGGACGCCTGCCCGCCCGCCGTCCGGGACGCTCTGCGGAAGCCTGCCCGCCCGTCCCGGGACGCTCGGCGGAAGCCTGCCCGCCCGTCCAGGGACGCTCGGCGGAAGCCTGCCCGCCCGTCCCGGGACGCTCAGCGGACGCCTGCCCGCCCGTCCCAAGAAGCTCGGCGGACACCTGCCCTCCCGTCCCGGGACGCTCGGCGGACGCCTGACCGCGTGTCCCGGGACGCTCGGCGGACGCCTGCCCGCCCGTCCCTGGATGCTCGGCGGACGCCTGCCCGCCAGTCCCGGGCGGGACGGGGACGGGACGCTCGGCGGACACCTGCCCGCATGTCCCGGGACGATCGGCGGACACCTGCCCGCTTGTCCCGGGACGCTCGGCGGACGCCTGCCCGCCCGTCCCGGGACGCTCGGCGGACGCCTGCCCGCCCGTCCCGGGACGCTCGGCGGACGCCTGCCCGCCCGTCCCGGGACGCTCGGCGGACGCCTGACCGCCCGTCCCGTCCGGGACGCTCGGCGGACGCCTGACCGCCCGTCCCGGGATGCTCGGCGGACGCCTGCCCGCCCATCCGGGACCCACGGCGGACGCCTGCCCGCCCGTCCGGGACCCTCGGCGGACTCCTGCCCGCCCGTCCCGGGACCCTCGGCGGACGCCTGCCGCCCGTCCCGGGACCCTCGGCGGACTCCTGCCCGCCCGTCCCGGGACGCTCGGCGTACAGCCGCCTGCCCGTCCCGGGATGCTCGGCTGGACGCCTGCCCGCCCAGTCCCGGGACGCTCGGCGGACGCCTGCCCGCCCGTCCCGGGACGCTCGGCGGACGCCTGCCCGCCCGTCCCGGACGCTCGGCGGACGCCTGCCCCCGCCGTCCCGGGACGCTCGGCGGACGCCTGCCTCGCCCGTCCCGGGACGCTCGGCGAGCGCCTGCCCGCCCGTCCCGGGACGCTCGGCGGACGCCTGTCCGCCCGTCCCGGAACGCTCCGCGGACGCCTGTCCGCCCTTCCCGGACGCTCGGCGGATGGCCTGCCCGCCTGTCCCGGGACGCTCAGCGGACGCCTGCCCGCCCGTCCCGGGACCTATGGCGACGCCTGCGCCCGGTCCCGGGACGCTCGGCGGACGCCCTGCCCGCCCGTCCCGGGACGCTCGGCGGATGCCTGCCCGCCCGTCCCGGGACGCTCGGCGGACGCCATGCCCGCCCGTACCCGGGACGCTCGGCGACGACCTGCCCGCCCTGACGCTCCCGGGCGATGCTGCGGCGGACGGGGCCTGCCCGCCGCCAGTCCCGGGACGTCGGCGGACGCCTGCCTGCCCGCCCGTTCCTCGGACGCTCGGCGGACGCCGTCGCCCGCCCGTCCCTGGGACCCGCGGCGGACGCCTGCCCCACCGCCCGTCCCGGGACCCGCGGCGGACGCCTGCCCCGCCCGTCCCGGGACGCTACGCTCCCCGGATCGACCGTGCTCTCGCCCGTCCCGGGACGCTCGGCGGGCGCCTGCCCGCCCGTCCAGGGACGCTTGGCGGGCGCCTGCCCGCCCGTCCCGGGACGTTCGGCGGGCGCCTGCCCGCCCGTCCCGGGACGCTCGGCGGGCGCCTGCCCGCCCGTCCCGGGACGCTCGGCGGACGCCTGCCCGCCCGTCCTGGGACCTGCGGCGGGCCCCGCCCGCCACTCCCTGCATAGTTTAATAGCTATTCTGTACCTTAGAACCAGAATATGCCACTGCATCTTCTCAATTCTCCTGGGGATTCTCTGAATCTTCAAGTTCTTTTACTTACACTCCACGAATCCTACTCAATCCTCTTCTTCTTCTCCTGGCACCTACCACTAATCTTACTGAATCCTCTCAATTTTCTTGTGGCTTCTCCTAATCCTGTTTCTTCTCCCGGCACCTACACAAATCCCCTTATTTTCTTCACCGTTTCTATATTCCCTCCCTTTTCTTTTCCATCCACGAATCAAT
>NC_061103.1:38564600-38588402 GCF_015104395.2 Macrobrachium nipponense
TTATCTGTCTTTAAAAAAAATTAGAAAATCATTGTCACATGGTTAAGAAATCTCAATAAAATTAATTAACATTTCACAGGGTTTGTTAATAACAATCCTGGTAAAGGTGACAAATAATAATTAATGATGAAAAGAATGGTGAGTAATGCAGGAAATACATAAAGAATAAATAAAATGGTCACACACATTTAATGAACATCAGTAACCACATAGTATACATATTAAGAATAATGCTCATAAACCTGTGAATCTTGATTCAAGACGAAGATGATGATGATTAATGCGTAAAAATAACCGTTAGTGGATGAAAAGGCATGAAAGAAAGATGGATAATAGTGGAAAATACTTGTACTCACCAAAATCGGAGAAGTTGTTGTGTTCTTTATTACTTTTGTATAGAAGTTGAATTAATCCACTGACAAGGAGTGGCCATCAATAAGGAGTTGGGAGAGGTTGGCAATGTTGAAAAGACTACGCCACAACTTTGTAATACGACGAGCTGTTTGTTTGTATGGTGTTTTTACGTGACTTCCGAACCACGTCGAGAGTGAACTTCTCTCACCAGAAATACACATAAAAGATGAGTTCATGGCTTGGTCGTTATGGCTATAGGTAATATTCCATTATGTGCCTCATGTTCTTGTTGAAGGTGAGAACGTATATCTTAGTTTAACCAGACCACAGAGCTGATTAGCAGCTCTCCTAGGGCTGGCCCGAAGGATTAGATATTTTTTACGTGGCCAGGAACCAATTGGTTACCTAGCAACGGGATCTACAGCTTAACAACATTATATCGAGAAATGAATTTCTAGTCACCAGAAATAGAATCCTCTAATTACGCGTTGGCCGAGACCGAGAATCGAACTTAGGACCACCGGATTGGTAGCCAAACGCGCGGGAAAACCACTCGTCCAACGAGGAACTCGAGGTGAGGGACAGCTGTTTCAGCTCGCTTTCCTTCAACAAGAGCCGCTGGGTAGGTTTCACAAGAATCCGTCTTCACAGGCGAAAATGGAAATTACAATAGCGACTGCAAATCTGTTCATAGTTTAATTTCATCATATCGTCATATTTAAACTCCACCAAATCGCTCCATCCCTCCTCTGGAAAATCACCCTTCCTTGCAGTTGCTAGGGGCACCAACCTTCATGGTTGCCTGGAACAGTTTACTAGATACTAGTCCTCTGTACAAGTTTTGGGTAGGACTCACCAAAGTTCTTTATGCCTCTTGGCAACATTAGCAGCCACTGTTTACGGTTTACTAGACATTTTTTGCATCCTTTTCCTTGCTGCACTGGCTGTCCAGCTTGATCAGTAGGAGGTTGCAAAGTTAGGAACAAATGCTTGTGGTGTCACTGACATTGCTTTCAAAACAATGACCCACTCGTGTGGAACTGCTATAGCAGATTCACATCAACCGTGCATTTGATGTCTAGGCCAGTCCCTTACGACGCTCCTGACTGGCTGGTGATAAGCCAATCACAAGGCAGGAAATTCTCAGTCTCTCTCTCGAGAGTTCACATGGGTAGGATCTATGTTCCACCTCTCCTGAGGGATATACGTCTTTCAAAAGTATCCCTCAGGATAGGTGGAACATACATCCTGCCTATGTGAATTCTCGAGAGAGACTGAAAGTTTCCAGCCCTGTGACTGGCTTATCAACAGCCAGTCAGGAGCGTCGTAGGGGACTGGCCTAGACATAAAATGCACGGTTGATGTGAATCTACTATAGTGACTAGTAGTGATGCTCCCACTTGCCATCTGTTGTGTCACTGCCATTATAATAATTTTTTCACACTTCTAGCCCTCCCTTATACCTTTTCATTATCTTCAATGTCACTGCTTTGCTCTCTATCATCACCTATAATGACACTTGCTTAACGACAACACTATCATTGACTTCTCTAACTGGAAAGGGCTCATATTCATCATAGCTTCGCCTTCACCATAGGAGCCACAGAGACACAGAGGGAAATCTCCAATATTTTGCTTCTTTTGACACTATCCGGGGACTGTTCGGCCTTATTGCACACTGCCATAGTGGTGATATGATCGCCTGGTGATTAGTTATACCACCGATAACAGCAATAAACTCGTTTATTTACGGGGTATTCTGAGTATTGCTCGGCTCACAGCAGACGACGATTAAAGAAGGATCTTTACAACGGCCTTCAAGAAACGTAGCCTCGTAACGTCTCGTAAGCTACAGGGTGCGAAGTCACTCACGTTGAGCGAAAAACGCTTTGCATTTTGAGGGATATCCGACCATAATGGTCTTCATGACACATTTTTTCTTTGAATGTCTGAAGAAGGGATTCGTATTCTTACCGCAATTTCGTTTAAAATGGCGCATGACATATTTGTCGAATGATGGCATGTTATGTTAGAATAATAATAATAATAATAATAATAATAATAATAATAATAATATATTTTGGTAGAAGACCCTCTTTTAGGCAAATACTGTTAAAAAGGATGGCAGAATTAAGCGAGTTGATTTCCTTTTATATATTGTTTTTTTTCTATTTTCCTTACAATTCGCTTCTCAGCTCAGCGATGTTTCTGAGTAACTGGCCAATATTCATATTGGGAATTTTCAAAAATTGTAAATGCTGAAGGGATCTTTTATTAGAACAGGTTATCAGGTCCAGGTCAAGCAGGGGTCGTCGTCAGTGCCGGTATTATTCCGTAAGCGTAGTTCAGTTCGGGCCAGGGTCGTCTTTTGATTAAGGGCTGGTGTGGTGCTGGTATGCTGGTATTACGTGACGTTTCGACCTTCTCGTAGGTCATCTTCAGACGAGTCGATTGAAGAGACTGTAGCAAGAAAGTTTGCGGAACGGTATTTATAGCGGCACGGACCTAGAGTTGCATTCTCATTGGTCGGGCCGGTCTTGGGCGAAGCCGTGGATCTCGCCTCGAAGGTCTCGGGGATTCTCTTGTGCGAGCGCCACAGTGGTGTGCCTGGGGATGAACGTCAGGAATTCCGTCTGTAGCAGGAATCGTATCATCCATGAGGGGGCTCTGATTATCTGGCATCGTGGGGGGTCGCTCGCTGCTCTCCGGGCGGCGGGTGGGAAGGAGAAACCTTTCTTGAGTTATATTTAAGTTTGGTTTCTCCTGTTACCTATATGAAGGGCTTCTAGGAGGCGCAGACATCGGGGATCAGTTGTCTGATCTATTATTATGATATTAGGGATAATATCATTTCTTTTTATCCGTTTGTTATGAGCAGTCCTGGCGTGGTTGAATATGGCTCCTTCTTGGGCGTGGCAGGAGATTCGTTTGGAGAAACGCATGGAGGTCATACCGACGTATTTGCCGAGGCATCCTCGGACGGGGCATGTGTAACGGTAGACCACACTCGTCTTCTTCAAGGGATCCTGCAGGGGCGCCGAAGGGTTGTTTCTCATCACCAGGCTGCTCGTCTTCTTCGTTTTATAATAGATAATTATTTTAATATTTCTGTCTGGGTCGGCGGGGCTGACGTTTTACTCGATGATCTTTTTGAGGGCTTGTTCGTCCTCCTTGTACCTCCGGTGGAATGTGCCCCTTGTAGAAAAGCTTGATGGGCTCTGCAACGTCGGGGCGGGGCGGGTTCCTGGTACCACCAGGAACCCCGACGTTGCAGAGCCCATCAAGCTTTTCTACAAGGGGCACTTCCACCGGAGGTACAAGGAGGACGAACAAGCCCTCAAAAAGATCATCGAGGAAAACGTCAGCCCCGCCGACCCAGACAGAAATATTAAAATAATTATATATTATAAAACGAAGAAGACGAGCAGCCTGGTGATGAGAACAACCCTCGGCGTCGCCCCTGCAGGATCCCTTGAAGAAGACGAGTGGTCTACCGTTACACATGCCCCGTCCGAGGATGCCTCGGCAAATACGTCGGTATGACCTCCATGCGTTTCTCCAAACGAATCTCCTGCCACGCCAACCAAGAAGGAGCCCATATTCAAACCACGCCAGGACTGCTTATAACAAACGGATAAAAAGAAATGATATTATCCCTAATATCATAATAATAGATCAGACAACAGATCCCCGACGTCTGCGCCTCCTAGAAGCCCTTCATATAGGTAAGGAGAAACCAAACTTAAATATAACTCAAGAAAGGTTTTCTCCTTCCCACCGCCGCCCAGAGAGCAGCGAGCGACCCCCCGACGATGCCAGATAATCAGGAGCCCCCACAGGATGATACGATCCTGCTCAGACGGAATTCCTGACGTTCATCCCCAGGCACGACCACTGTGGCGCTCGCACAAGAGAATCCCCGAGACCTTCGAGGCGAGATCCACGGCTTCGCCCAAGACCGGCCCGACCAATGAGAATGCAACTCTAGGTCCGTGCCGCTATAAATACCGTTCCGCAAACTTTCTTGCTACAGTCTCTTCAAACGACTCGTCTGAAGATGACCTACGAGAAGGGTCGAAACGTCACGTAATACCAGCTATACCAGCCCCAACACCAGCCCTTAATCAAAAGACACCCTGGCCCGAACTGAACTACGCTTACGGAATAATACCGGCACTGACGATGACCCCTGCTTGACCTGGACCTGATATCCTGTTCTAATAAAAGATTCCTTCAGCATTTACAATTTTTGAAAATTCCCAATATGAATATTGGCCAGTTACTCAGAAACATCGATGAGCCTGAGAAGCGAATTGTAAGGAAAATAGAAAAAACAATATATAAAAATCAACTCGGCTAATTCTGCCATCCTTTTTAACAGAATAATAATAATAATAATATTCAGGGTAACGAGATAAAATTGCTAATAATAGTGGTAAGGATTAGCATACTGATGGTGGTAACTAGCCTGTACAAAAGTATTACAATTATTCATTAAACTGCAATGATAAAATCCTTCATACATAGAAACAAATCAATATTTTATTTGCCCTGCACCCCCATAAATGTATAGCAACAGTACTGTATCACTGTAGCGTGATCATCTCCCAATATACAATATATGCTTCCATTTGTAACAGAATATTTTGTTAACGAAACAATCAAAGTCCGTTTTCTATGAAATATTCATGAGGCTAAAATCATCAATCACTGTATTTTTGGCCTGTCAGTTACTATCCTGATCCTTTTTTGAAGGGGGGATGGTGGTGGGGGGGGGGGGGGTGTCGGTGATGGGGGCGTGGCTTCGAAATGCCAGTTGGTAACGCGTAATGTTTTACTCGAACTGATGTGCATGATAATGCTTTAGTTTTTGAAAAAATAAAATAATGATTTTATTTCCCTAAATACAGGGTGAAATCGTTTGTGTACGAAATATTATTTTGATAGGTCGGTCTATATGTTTATGTGTTTGTAATGAATGAATGATTATATTGGAATTGTTATGGATGAAAACATTATAAAGAATGGATTATAAAATAGAATTGTTAAGGATAAAAGCATGATTTCCAAATCGTCTTCGGTAAATACAGGCAAAGTGCACTACCGTTTTTCTCTTTTCGAAGGATGATATTCGCTTTCCTTAATGAAAAGGAACCAGCTTGATTCCCGCAGAAGGCAGCCACGAAGGGCTTCCCACCTTCCCCAACTTCCTATCTCCCTCCTCCTTGGTTGTTGTAAGCAAAATTCATCGCTGTTTTTGTTCCCATTCTGAAGGATGATATTCGCTTTCCTTAATGAGAAGGAACCATCTTGATTCCTTCAGAAGGTCCAAGAAGGGCTGCTCTCCTTCCACTTAACTCCTGCCTCCCTCCTGTTTATCACTGTTTTTCCATTTCTGAAGGATATATGCCTTCCTTAATGTTAAGAAATCAGCTTCATTCCTGGAGAACGTACAGACGAAGGAACCCAAGAAGGACTCCCCCCAACTCCTACCGCCCTTCCACAGCATCCTACCACCAAACATCCTTCCTCACATTTATCAGAGTCCTTGAAAACGTCAGACTTCGAGAAAATAATGACTGAATCAACATTCATTAGAGTCATTTGACCTTTTTGCTCTGAGACTGTTTGCTTGTGTATATACGTTTCAGTCGTTTGTTTGTGTGGGTGTTTGTGGGAAGGGTGTTTTTGCGCTGTTTGTGATGGATATTTTGCGTAATTAGAGATGAATGGATAGATATGGACGTAGACTGTCTGAATACGAATATATTTAACTTTCTGAAAGCTTAGGAATTTTCTGAAAGTTTAGGATCCATAATTTACGATAGCTCTTTTATAGAGTCGAAATCCTTAGAGAGAGAGAGAGAGAGAGAGAGAGAGAGAGAGAGAGAGAGAGAGAGAGAGAGAGAGAGACTCTTACATTCCAATACTCTTACGCGATCCAGTTGAAATTTAAATATTATTATTATCATTATTTTTATTATTATTATTTCTGGATTGGAATGAAAACTCAAAAGCTTTTAGTTTGGTTACAAAAACTGCTGACGATTAAGTGTAGCAATACCATAGCAATTCCCACTGTAGCAATACCACAGTAACTCTCACCGCAGCGATACCCTTTCAGCAACACCAAAATACCACAGAGAAGCCCCGCAGCAATACCACAGCAATCCTCTTCCAGCAATATAACAGCAACCCGCCAGCAGCAATCCCACAAAAAAGACATTTCTGTAATCGCTTTTACAATTCAGGCACCTGGCATTCAATTCAAAAGTGGAATTCGACATTTTATTTCAGCAATCAGTACAAATAAAGTTTGAATCCACGCTCTCCCTCTCTCTCTTTATCTCTCTCTCTCTCTCTCTCTCTCTCTCTCTGTATTGTTTCAAAATTTGACTTTTTTTTTTTTTTTTCTTTTTTTTTTTTTTTTTTTTTTTTTAAGCAACAGTGCAAAACATGTCGAGTCCACACACATAAATGGAGGGGTGATACCATTCTGCTGTTTATATTCTCTCTCTCTCTCTCTCTCTCTCTGTCCTTGCAAACAGGGTTAATGATTGCACGCATTCGATTGCGCAAGTTCCATCACACAGTTTACGAAACGTAACTTATATATTATTTACCTCGTCTCCATTCATAGCTCAGCAAAGCGTTATCTCAGTTCTGCGACAGTCTCTGATGTGATATTCCTTTTCCCCACGTTATATTTCTATTCCTTCTCACGTCAGTCAAATGCACGATTTCTCAGTGTATGAGAGAAACAGTGAATAATGTGTCTGTCATTTCAGTTTCATCTAAAAAAAGAAAAAAAGTGTGTATTCGCTTTATCCTTTAGTCTGCTTTAAACTTCAAATATATATGAGGAAATTTTTATTACGAGGAAATATCTACCCCACCCCCCACTGAATAATTTTATCTGAAACATGATATCTGGGGCGAGAATGGTTAATTTGATTAACAGAATAGCAGATTGAATTTCGTCACTGATTAAGGAATGTAATTATTACAACGAAGCTTCTATTACATTTGTTCTTATATATGATATACACATATATATATTTATTTATATATTTATAGCAATAATGCACAAAAATATCAACACCTGGAAACTCTTGGAATAAAAGAACCCATTCTGGTGACTGAAGAAAAACCTATATTGTCTTCTTACCAAGACGAAATATAAATTTCTTATAAATACACAGAAAAGAAGTATGTAATGACTCGTTATTCTTTCGTGTGAAGATGATACCTAAGAAAGAAGCATTGCGAAGGAAATTAAACACTTTCGACAAACTCTTGGTGTTCTTTCTGGTAACACAGAGGATGTCACTTAGTCGTGGAATATACAGGATGACCAACACAACAAGAATCTTTCTTTTGTTTTTACAGAATAATTAAAAAATTTTCTTGAGCTGAATGAGAGTAGAAAAGACAATTGTTCTTACTGTATTATTTCCCGTTCGATAAATAACCCCTGATGTGACCTATTGACTGCATTTCCTCTATTTTAGGATCGTTATAGGTTGGCATTCCCGACTCCTCAATGTCATCTGAATGTCAACACCGGAATTCTTTTAGATTTATTTATGATCAAAGCACCAGATATTTGGAGATATTGCTCAGATAAAACAAAATTTCATACAACACGACATTCCTCATAATGATTTTGCATTGATAATGTTCCTCGACTTTCCCAAAATCACGAGAATTGGGAAGAACTTGGTGTGGTTAAATATGGCTGGTCATGTCGTATCAGGGAAGCCAACGTTGAGATCTTTGAAATGATATGAAAAACGTGAAAAACGTTCAAATATCTCTTAATAATTGGCAGTATTTGTTCTCATAAATAGAGGTATTTTCTCTCTACTTATTCAAGTAGATAATATCCTATTTTTTCCTACAATAGAAAAGCCAAATATAAATTGTATGTTGGCCACTCTGTTAAACAAGTCGCCATCAGGGTGTCATTTTGTTTACTGTCTAAGATAGTCATTATACTTCCATTTCATGAGACGGTGGTAGGATACAATACTCTGATTATAATATAGCATTGACAAATTTTGATCTATATTACTTTTTGGAAGGTTAGGAGTATATCAGTTGTCGTATTTCAACAAATCTGGGTTAAAATTCTTTTAGGTTATCATTTTCGTCATATTTCCTGGTTCAGACTTTAACTGAGCTTGGTATATGTATATAAAAGCATAATAGTTTGTTCTTTATTAAATGTTTAGTAACAGGAACAAATATCAAGCATAAGATAACAGGTTTTTTGCTATTATAGGGGCATAAGAAAATCTAAAAGAATGAAGCAGTTAACACCCTGTAGTCCTTGGACGCAGGATCACCAAATTTAGATATTTAAAGGTTGGTTAAACAAAGGCATATGTTGCTTTACGTTGTTTTTATCTATAATAATACTAAGATAAATAATTGCTATTTAGTCCCTTGTCTGATGCACTATCAAAATATTGGCAACGTTTGTCTTTGCTGAAAATTGAAAATGTTATAATTCAGTTGGTAAAACTGGCAAGTGTTCAGTTGTAGACCCTGTTTCAATATGTATTACCAGAACCAATTTCGTGGATTTCCTTAAAAACTTTGTAATATTGTTCGAATGAGCATTAATCAAACATTATTATTGGAATGCTATTATTGCAATTTAGATCAGTGGTTGTATTTACTTTATATAGAAATTTTACTTCACTCTGCAGTAGAATCAACTATAGCTTCTCACCAGGAACCAATAGATGGCGCTGGGAGCTCCATTTTCGGGAAGAATAACTGGATCAATCCAGTTTTGCGTAACAATGCTTGCCTCTCATTGGTCTCCAGAGTAGGGGCGCTTGGCTCCCATTGGTCGCCTGATTTAACAAGTCGCCGGAAATTGGCAATAATGAAATCAGTTAATGAGTCGTTACAGCAGTAGCTGAGCAGTTTCAGAACTACCAAATTATTGTTTCTTATGGAAGCTATTTTTTACGTTGAATAAATGGATTAAATATGAATTTTTATCAGTTGATGAAAATTTTTATTACCATTCATTGTTAAATTGTATATATGATGTGCGTGAATAATTCCATTCATATCAAGTTTTCATTTTCATATTGCAAGTAGGTGAAAGTAACTAAACCCTCAAAAGACCAAGTCATGATTTTCTATTTCTAACTTCATTTCAGTATTTATTTATTTGATACCATATTCAGCTCGCCATTATGCCAACCTTACACATGCCATAGCAATATAAAGTGAAGAGGATAACTTGATTTGAATGTCACCTTTTTTTTTCATTATGATAACTATTGGGTGCTTTAACCCGAAAGTGTGATCAGCAGTGAATAATAATAATGATAATAATAATGATTACTATTATTATTATTATTATTTTTATCATTATTATTATCAATAATAATATTCTTCATTTAAGACCAGAGCCATATAAAGAGAAAAACACTGACAGAGACGTCAAATTTTCTTTGGAAATATTAATAAAAAACACTTAAAATTAGTTTTCCCTTTAATACAAGAACGTACATCACGAAAAACTAATGCACCAGTGACATAAAAATTTCAATTATATACAGGCCCCATAGGGAGTTAGTGCCGTCAGTGTACTTCACATGGTGTACAGTAGGCATTACCTAAGGTTCTTCGCGGCGTCCATTCGACCCTTAGCTGCAACTCCTTTTATTTGTTTTATTGTACCTCCGGTAATATTTTCCTTCGTCCAGCTTATTCTCCACTCTCTTCTAACAATTGATTCATAGTGCAACTGTGAGGTCCTCCGCCTGTTACACCTTTCAAACCTTAACCTTTTTATTGTCAATTTCCCTTTCAGGTTTGAATGACCTCATAGGTCCCAGCGGTTGAACTTTTGCTTAAATTGCATATGGTATCTATCAAATAATATGCGGAAGGTCGAGACCTGACTAAACCTATAAATGTGGTATGGAAGGCTGGCGCCAGGCTGGAAGATGGGCTAAATATACATGGAGCTCATCATTTCTTTATAAACACAACAATAGCTGCCAATATATAATTGCTCGATTGAAAAATAAATAAGAATCACAAAGGATGTATGTTAAATGTAGATACACAAGCAATATTTCCAAGTATGCCACTAAAGAATTTTTAAACCATACGTTTTGATTTTGATTAATATTGATTTTCTAGCAAAATGTTATCTATGTTTATATTCATATTTTTGTGTTAAAAGAATGATTCAAATGATGTAAATTATTGAAATGTAATTCTATCTTTATAATAAAAGATAAAAAAACGCTGTTACACACAGAAATAAAAATGTAAGGAAACTCATCTCTGTTTTATTCCACAATTTTTCACCTTATGGCCTCTGGCTTCAGTGAATGTTAACCTTATTTTACAAATGAAGATCATGGTATGCGGTTGCTAACCCTTTGCCCTTCGTCATCAGGCATGCATGCCACCACAGTCTACTAACTACCAGGTGTATTACTGATGGTTGAAACCAACAGTTTCATTGTTGTTTTTAGCAGAATGTACTACATAGGTAATTACGAAGATCGAACCCGCTTAATCTTGTTGGCGAGGTAAGTGTCTCACTCACACACACACACACACACACACACACACACACACACATATATATATATATAGATATATATATATATATATATATATATATATATACATATATTATACATATATAATAAGCGAATACAACAAGGAAATGACAGGCAGAATAGCAGTGCAAAGCGCTTTCTCGTGTTTATTCACGAGAACGCTCTTGGTTCTGTACTTCAGTCTGCCATTTTCCTGTGGTATTCTCTTTATATATATATATATATATATATATATATATATATATATATATATATATATATATACATATACATACATATTACGTAAATAACGGTCTTCTCTTGTAAAGAATTATGCAATAAAACTTAATCGCATTGAGCGGTCGTGACAAATTTTCTCATCTGTCAGGTAATTTGATACAGAGTCGGACTGAAGAGCTATCACAGCCCTTAAAGAGAGAGAGAGAGAGAGAGAGAGGAGAGAGAGAGAGAGAGAGAGAGAGACGTCCATTTTTCGTGTTTCGTTAAAATTCATACCAACAAGATGAGAAGACCTCGGCGAGGTGGCATTTACTATATCTATTTATCTATCTATCTGTCTGTCTGTCTGGCTATCCATGATTTTTATTCATGAAGTGTTAGAAACAATATAGTTATAGGTCTCTTTACATGTTGAATATTACCAAAGAAAATGAGAAATAGTAATATGATAATAAGATATTAAGATAAATGAAACCGTAGCTACTGATTTCATTATCAGATTAGAGAGGGAGAGAGAGAGGAGAAAGAGAGAGAGAGTGGGGAGTGCACTGGCCACCACCTACCCCATTTTCCCAAACCAGTGTATTCTGTACCTGAATGCATTTCAGTTTTGTAATTCCTGAGGGAAATACAACTATTCAAAAACTTCTTTCAGTTTTCTTCTGGAGACTGAAAAAGAAACCCACCAGCTTGCCGTGTATAACGTGTTTACTTATGAGTAAGATAAAATGTAAATACTTATAAGTAAACACATTATACACGGTAATTAAACTAAAATGTAAATACTTAAAAGTAAACAGGTTATACGCGGTAATTTTGTGGGTTTCTTTTTTAATAAAACTATTACTACAGAAGGTCTTTGTACGGCCCTAATAAATCTTATATATAACCAACTCACTGATGGAAAATATTATGAGAAGCATAGACAAAAGACTAATATTGAATTTCTAATAAACGACGCTTTCATTAATGATGGGCAGGTTCTAATCTGCTGATACATGACATTAATGAGGATGGAATTCTGTTTTGCTTTATCCCATTTATTTCCAGGATCCCTTCATCTTCTGTTCAGCCACTCCAAGTCCCTTTTTTGCCAATGTCTTCAAGCTGTGCAAGGATGAAGAACGTTAATGGAATAAGCATAAAATATCTTCATTTCAAGCCACTACGATATGGGATATGGGAAGAAGAAAGGAATAAGAGGCTAGGCTAGCCAGCAAAAGTTTTATATAACGGGGAAAGCGTCAGTAATTATTAAATTCTAATGAAGTCACTGATTTTCACAAATATGGAAATACTATCGCAGTGTCTGTCACCTGAAGCGCTGGAAATATTGTTTCCAGGCTTTCCTGGACACAATATTTCCAGGAAAGCCTGGAAAGCTTGCAAATGTGATAAGGTGGGGGAAAAATGAGTATGAAGACTTGTATAGACCCTAGGCCTCGGCATATCCAACCTAGATGAGTTTAATTGCCAGCTCAGTACGTCATATTTAAATTGCATATGGATTTAAACCATAGACATTTTTTCCTTAAGTCAATTCCTCTTTGACTTGGCGGACTAAGTGACAGGCAAACACATTTAACTCTCACATACCTCTCTCTCTCTTTCTCTCTCCTCCTCCCCTCTCCCCACTCTATCCCTCACCCCGTCCCCTCTCTCTCTTCCCCAGACAAATAGAGAGAGAGAGAGAGAGCAGGCAAATAAAGAGAGAGAGAGAGAGAGAAGAGAGAGAGAGAGAGAGTACGATCACGGAAAAGATATTATTTGCACTTAAGCTTAACTAAGCGATGATATCACATATATAGTTTAGGAGCCAAATGCCTCTATCTGTTAAAATAAGGGATTTGCCCTACACGGTGAGCCCCTTACGTTTTGATGTCTTTATAAGACAGACTAATATATAGCGCACCATAATCGGGACGGCTCTTAAAATATCTAGAAAAAAAAATGCATACAATCAGACCGTAATAAATTTAAATAGAAAACTAAAATAATTTTACAAAAATTTCGTTTAAAAATATCTAAAAAAAATATGTATAAAATCAACCCGTAATAAATTTGAATAGAAATCTATAATTAATTTTACAAAGAATTTCGTTTAAAAATACCCGTAATAAATTTAAATAGAAAAATAAAAATGGACGAGTTTAGAATGAATTTCATATAAAAATATCTAGAAGAAAAATAGGCATACAATCAAGCCCTAATGAATTTGAATAGAAAACTAAAAATATATTTAAAAAGGCTCATATAAAAATATCTAGAAATTTATATCCATACAATCCAGCCGTAATAAATTTGAATAGAAAACTGAAAATAAACTTAAAAAGACTCATATAAAAACATCTAGAAATTTATAAGAATATAGTGATATTTGGTCGATTATTCCCTTTGTAGGAGATGAAATAAAGGACAAATATTACAGTAACATTTTCTAAAAATTTGTATTTGTTTTACATACTAGGTACATCCGTATCCTAACACCCCGCCGCCCCCCCAAAAAAAAATTTCGGAATTTAACCATCTAGGAGAGAGAGAGAGAGAGAGAGAGAGAGAGAGAGAGAGAGAGAGAGAGAGAGAGTCAGGTAGTTGTTCCCGTGCCTCATTTTTGAAATGCTTTTTTTTAAGCCTCCTTCAAACTTTCGCCTCTTATAATTAATTAGGAAAAATCATCGACACTGAAGATTTTCTTCTAATAATTATCGTAAAATACGCTCAAAATATATTTTGGGATCACTCATGAGAAAGTCGGGATGCATGTGAGTTTTATAAGAAATTTAATAAAGGTCTGGGATTTTAAGCAAATACACATACACGCACACAAACAAACACACATATACATATAGTAGTATATACATATATATATACATACATATATATATATATATATATATATGATATATATATATATATATATATATCTAGATCCTATAGATATATATATATATATATATATATATATATATATATATATATATATAAATATAAATATATATATATATATATATAAGATATATATAAGATATATATATATATATATATATATATATATATATATATATACATATATATATATGTTTTATATATATATTATCTATCTATCTATCTATCTATATATATATATATATATATATATATATATATATATATATATATATATATATATATATATATATTAATAATGTATTGTGCAGATAAAAAAGTAAAAAGAATTTCTGGCTAATGCGACAAAATATCACAAAGAAACGATTAATTTCTAAATGAGATATGTTATCTGCATATAATAAAAAAATAAAACATATTCCATAAGGAATTTTTTAATTTTAAAAAGGGAAAAAAAGGGCAAAAAAATACAAATAAAAGTAAAAAAAGAAACTCAATAAGAATGAAACAAAACCTCGGCTAAAAAATATGAAAGGTTCCGAGCGAGGTCTGGAATATACAATATTTGCATTCCAAGTTTTTTTTTTTTTTTCTTTTTTTGCAGTTACTGCACAGGTCTGCAGAAATAACGGTGAGATTTTTAAATTCCTGAGTTTATTGCACCGAAATTTTCGAGTTTATTGGAGTGTTACGATTTGTTTTCTTTTCGTTTCTTCGACTCATTTGGGAGGAAGGCTATTGTCTTGTAGCTTGAGGGGGAAAATGTTTTTGCATTAAATCGTTCTATCTGTGTTTTGAACTCTCCGATCTTTCTTTAGGTGCTTTCCACTGAGAGAGAGAGAGAGAGAGAGAGAGAGATTACTTTACAGGACAGTTTCTATTCTAATTAGGTATGTTTTATATCTTCTAGTACTTTGCGAAATATATAAATGCACAAAAAATTCAAAATAATATATATTATATATATATATATATATATATATATATATATGTCTATAGATTAAGTATATATATATATATATATATATATATATATATATATATATATATATATATATATATCTATGTATATAGATATGTATGTATACTAAATATACACACACACACACACACACACATATATATATATATATATATATATATATATATATATATATATATATATATATATATATATATATATATATATATATATATATATATATGTGTGTGTAATGTGTGTGTGTGTGTTTGTTGTGTGTGGGTGTGCATATATGATGTTTATATATATATATATATATATATATATATATATATATATATATATATATATATATATATATAATATATATATATATATATATATCCTTAGAAGACGGAGCTGCGCTCTATGTACATCTTCATCGGGGGAACCATAGGGAAAGGCATCGTACTCAGGTACATTTATTTTGCCGACGTTTCACGACTCATAGTCGCATCCTCAAGGCTATAATTAAAAATAAACACACGAACATTAAAACTACGCACTGCATCAAATTCATAAAAATTACGCAATATTTAAAAATTCAATGAACATCAACATCAGAATGTAGAACATTTAAAAATTTTATTTATGAATCTCTTAAAACAGAAAAACATACTGAGCGCTAAATTACAGTACAGTTACATTATATTTAAAAATTACAGAAAAAAGTATACAAAAATTACGATATGGGTGTAAAAAAATTAAAATAAATAAATAACACTAAAACAGTAAGGCTATTCTATACCTTATCCTCGCAAAAGGACGGGCAGTGACTGAGAGAATTTTTAGAAAAAAATATAAAAATAAACAAGCACTCTAGGCGATAAACAACTGAACAGAGGAGGATTGCGCATTTAAGGACGGAACTATCTTTTTTATCATAATGGATTCCAATGGTTGTTAGGTCGTTTTCGTTTGCGTTTGGCCTATAATAATAAAATCCTTATCATTAATATATGTTTTACATAATTTAGAGTGATTTCTGATATTTGACTGTTCGGGGTTTGTTAATCTGCTGCCCGTTCTAAAACTTAAGCCCCTGTGAGAATCTATTCTCACTTTTAGTAACCTCTTCGTACAACCCACATAAGTCCCGTGATCACATCTCGGACACGTATATTTATATACAACATTAGATTTTAGAAGAGGACTAAGGCGGTCTTTCGTCTTAAACAGGGATCCGATAGTTAATGGATTTTTGGGACGATTTTTAGGTTCAGTGCCGGGAATTCCTTTTGAATAATTGCTAGGAACTTTTTTCTGAAGAGGTTGTCATGAAGAAAAGGGAAGCTAGCAAAGATTTTTAATTTTGGGACTGTCAAAACCGTTGGCACCTCTATGAATCGGGCATCAAGCATTTTCTTAAGCATTTTGAACAAAAGTTTGTGTCTGGAAAGCAGTTATTTTTAAGATATTGGGAAAGAAAGTTAATTTCTTCATTAAAAGTAAACCAATTAGAGGTATGGGTGAAGGCCCTGTGTAGGAGAGTTGAGATAGTATTAAGTTTAAAATTATAAAAGCAAGAACTATAAAAGTTGATACCTAACCCAGTAAAAGTCTTTTTTCTAAAAACACCCGTGTAGAAGCCTTCCTCGTTCCTGGACACTAGAACATCCAGGAAAGGGAAGCTTGTTATTTTCGTTCCTTCCATTCGAGTGTAAATCTGATATTAGGGTGTAGGGCATTGACAAATTCTAAGAATTGTTCCGCATTAAACTTGTTTCGGAATAAGCGAAAGTGTCATCAACGTATCTACGATAAAACTGAGGCAAGAAGCTAAGGGGGCAATCATCAAACATACGCTCCTCCAAAGAGCACATAAAAATATTAGCAAGTGTCGGACCCAGAGTGGGGATCCCATTGCTACTCCTTCCACTTGTCTGTATAAAAAAGCCATTAAAAAATGAAAGTCGCGTCCTGCACGGCCAGTTCTAACAACTGTTTAAAAACTCACGACTAAAATTATGAAAAGTAGAGTCCGGCTCTATAAATAACTTATTTAAAATAATGTCAATCGTTCCCCTACAGGGACATTAGTAAAAGTGACTCAAACGTCCAGACTAACCATAAATAATTCTGAATCTTGTAATAAGAATATCCTCCTTGAATTTATGAGAGTGCTTAAAGAAAATTCATTTTTAGTGAGAGGCTCAAGTAAAGGAACTAGAAATTTTTGGCAAGCTTATAACTAGGAGTGTTCACTGAGGAAAGAATGGGCCTTAATGGGACATTTTCTTTATGTTATTTTGGGCAACCCATACAAAACATACGAAGACCCTGTAGGGAATAGTTCCTGGTATATATCATCATCAATTATCTTATTTTGTTTAGCAACCTTAGAAACCTTACAATTTTGTCCTCTGGTTTAATGATATTATATCAAATCTGGAGCACCTATTTCTCAAATTTTGTATGATCGTTTAAGATAATATCCATATTCTCAATATAAGTATCCTTATCCAAAATTACGCAACCCTTACCTTTGTCTGGTTTTGTAATAATAATACTGTCATCATTAGCCAAGTTTTTTTAAAGTGTCAAAATCATATTTGTTGAAGAAAGGAGTCATCTAGTGTTTTTTAGCTTATGATATGCACAATGAGCTAAAGATGATGAACTGAGATCTAAGGTTGTCCAAATTAACATTGAAAGGGAGGGATTTAAGACGGCGAAAGAGAGATTCTATGGGTTAAAAAACTTGCTATAGTTCGGCCTGTAATTCGGTAAACAACAAAATTCTAAGCCTAGAGAAAGTAAGAACTCTTCCCTCTTTGACAATAACCTTTTTGAAAAGTTAAAAACCGGTACTCTTATTGTTATTTCTACAGATTTGAGGGGTGATGATTCCCAAGCTCCTTAGTTTTCTGTTATGTCTTTCATTTACATCGTTTGTTATCTGACGTTTCTGGTCAAGACTGTTTTATGTAGAAGTCAATAACCTTTTTTACAAAATTGACGAGTGACCGGCGACTGGAACCTCTCAATTTCGAGAGAAGATGCAATGCCTTACTACCCATCAGCCATTCTCTCTGTATCTCAATGATGTCCTTACATTACCTTTTCTCAGATTGTGAAATGACTTTTCTTTTCTAATAACTCATCTCTTTCTTTATTTGAATTTATCTTCTGTATCTTTCGTTACTTCTTCGAATGAACAGCATGTATTCTTTGGAAGCTTGAATTTCAAGTCAGTGGCCCTTGTTGGCTTGTTCCATTTGAAAAGGGTTCCTCTTCTGAATAATATAATAATAATAATAATAATAATAATAATAATAATAATAATAATAATAAATTCAAGTAAAAACTCAACGCCGGAAATATGATAAAAGCCATAAAACACATGGACAGTGCCAGTAATCAGATACAGCGCAGGAATAAGAGAGGAATGGACGAAGTGCAGAACTCCGCAGCATAGATCAGAAACAGGAAAACATATGACAATACACAAAGCACTACACCCAAGAGCAAATACGGAACAGACTATACATAACACGAAAGGAAGGATGGAGAGGACTACTAAGCATAGAGGACTGCGTCAACATCGAAACAGAGCACTGGGGCAATATCTGAAAACCAGTGAAGACGAGTGGCTGCAAGAGTGCATGGGAGAAGGACTAATAAAAGTAGACGAAGACCCAGAAATATACAGAGACAGGAGAATGACAGACAGAACAGAGGACTGGCACAACAAACCAATGCACGGACAATACATGAGACAGACTAAAGAAACTAGCCAGCGATGACACATGGCAATGGCTTACACAGAGGGTAGAGCTAAAGAAGGAAACTGAAGGAATGATAACAGCGGCACAAGATCAGGCCCTAAGAACCAAGATATATTCAAAGAACGATAGACGGAAAATAACATCTCTCCCATATGTAGGAGTGCAATGCGAAAAATGAAACCATAAACCACATAGCAAGCGAATGTCCGGCACTTGCACAGAACCAGTACAAAAAGAGGCATGATTCAGTAGCAAAAGCCCTCCACTGGAGCCTGTGCAAGAAACATCAGCTACCTTGCAGTAATAAGTGGTACGAGCACCAACCTGAAGGAGTGATAGAAAACGATCAGGCAAAGATCCTCTGGGACTATGGTATCAGAACAGATAGGGTGATACGTGCAAATAGACCAGACATGACGCTGATTGACAAATCAAGAAGAAAGTATCACTCATTGATGTCGCAATACCATGGGACACCAGAGTTGAAGAGAAAGAGAGGGAAAAAGTGGATAAGTATCAAGATCTGAAAAATAGAAATAAGAAGGATATGGGATATGCCAGTGGAAATTGTACCCATAATCATAGGAACACTAAAAAAAATGGCAAGGCGATCCCAGATCCCTGAAAAGGAATCTAGAAAAACTAGACGCTGAAGTAGCTCCAAGACTCATGCAGAGTGTGATCCTAGAAACGGCACACATAGTAAGAAAAGTGTTGGAATTTCTAAGGAGGCAGGATGGAACCCGGAACCCCACACTATAAATACCACCCAGTCGATTGGAGGGCTGTGATAGAGCACACACAAAAAAAAAAAAAAAAAAAAAAAAAAAAAAAAAATATATATATATATATATATATATATATATATATATATATATATATATATATATATATATATATATATATATATATATATAATATATACGAAGGAATTTCCAAAACTCTGAACGGGGTTTGAAATACGCCAGTCCTTTATCGTAGAGTTTCTGAAACTAATGACGGACCTCATCGTTGTTTTGAAAATAGTCTATGACAGCGTAACGAGGTAATTAAGCCAGAGCTGACAGCACCCCCTCCCCCCGCGCACGCAATCCCCCCAGCCCCCACCCCCTTACCAGGGATCATTAGTTGGCAAACCAAGCAACCTTGAATGATTGCCAAAAAGAAGTAGAAGAAGAAGTTATTGCTTATTATTATTATGATTATAAGCATCACTCGCAGATGTAGGTCCAGGTTACGAGTTAGTGTGTATTTTTTGAGAGAGAGAGAGAGAGAGAGAGAGAGAGAGAGAGAGAGAGAGAGAGAGAGAGAGAGAACTTACATTTATTAAGTCTTTTTTGTTTAAATAATCATTCCGTAGCCTAAGATTACTTTCTATGAGAGAGAGAGAGAGAGAGAGAGAGAGAGGTCCAATAAAATATCTGTAGTGCGACATTACAATCGTTCACCCAACTGAGAACTTTTCTCTTATTGGAAAAAAAAAACTGCCCTTTATCCCAAAATAAATATTTTCGTACATTGTTCTACAGGGACGGGAAATAGATTATTATTTTATTTTTGGAGAGGCATGGGGGACCTTGCGGAGGGGGTGATAGGGAGCTGGGGTTTGGAAGAGGGGGGAAAACCAATAGATAGGAATTTTATGCCGTGGAAATTTAAACGAATAGTGGTCGGGGCTATAAAACTGAAATGATTTTTTGTAGCTCTTTTTTTTTTTGTTTTTTTTTTTTTTTCTTCGTTTATATTTTGGAATAGTGGTAACGCATATCTGCATATCTATCGATCTTTCTGTTTGCGATGGATGTCCTTTTATAGCCAATTCGCTCTACCCGGAATTTATATATTTTTCATATAGGTGTTAACCAAAGGGGAATTTTTAGTTGATAATAATTTCGTACCTCTCATGGATTCGAACCAGCGCACAGCGGGCCGAGGAGAAATATGAAAAATATGAAAATATCATTATAAATTCCAGGGGTAGAGCGAATTGGATATTAAAGGACATTTGTAGCTTGATGCATATATGAATCATGGTGATGTAATGAAAATTCATAATATATATATATATATATAATATATATATATATATATATATATTATATGAATATGTAATATATATATATTATAAACGTAATAGTGTCATAAAGAATAAGAACTATTATCTCAATAATTATACCAAATAGCACTCGATAGAACCTAACATATTCGCTTATTATTCACGACGAATTCAACACCCGAATCATTCACAAACATCTATATCGAAACCAGAATTAAAACAACAGCATTTAAGCTCAAAACAAATTTAATACACCGACGCACCAATGTTTAGTTACTCTATGCATTTTTGTCCAGTTTTAGAGAGGTGATAAAATTATCGCGACTGAATAACTCGTTTGGAGCCAGTCGGTGCCTAAAAGCAATAGTTTTGAACAGTTTTCGGATAAAACGCGAACTCGCCATGAATTTGGGCAACTATTGGCTGACGCGGGGAATCGAAAAGCGTAATTAGATCACTTCTGCTCTGCTGTTCATTCGAAAGTAAGTCATCTATCTATTGTGTACAAAAGAGACACTTTGTTGGAACGGGGTCCGCGATGGAAATCAACTTTTGAATTGGATTTTGAAGTTTTTCTTCCGTGAGGATATGTACCATAGCAATGGTGACAAGGTGGAGTCGGTACTTACATTGTTGATACAACGCAGTTATTATTATTATTTTTAGAATTAATATAATGTATTTTTGTTATAAAAAAAGAAACAGAATGTACGTAATAGGAAATACAGAGAATAAAGATATTCGTTATTAGAAAACGGGAAATAATAAAAAAAAATGGTAAATAAATAAATAAAAATGTAGGTAAATGATTAAAATCGAAGGAGAATCGTTATAGGGCAGTTGTGCTTTGCATCTACGTTGGATTTTTGTGGTTCGAACTAATAACAAGAAGAAGAAGAAGAAGAAGAAGAAGAGTATTGAATGAGAGAGAGAGAGAGAGAGAGAGACAGAGAGAGAGAGAGAGAGAAAAAGCCAAAATCTTACGCGAGAACTCAGACAAATAAAAAAAAAAAAATTACAATGTCTCTTAAAAAGCAATTTCTTTTGACATAGGCATCAGGAAATTTTGGGTATGTTTAAAAAACCTACTTTCTATTTCCCAATGGGCTTTATATCACAAAAATCGTCTCGTATTATTCTATGAAATATTATCTTGACTTGAAGCCTTCTATAAACCCAATATTTTTGGATATCCACATCAGTTTTTTTTTTTTTTTTGGGGGGGGGGGGGGGGTGGGGGGGGGGTGCGGTTGGGCGGGGTCGAGCGTGTTTTAAAACCTATACTATATTTCATAATGTCTATATACCTTAATAAAACCTCTCGTACTGTTTTTATCAAAATTATCTTGAGCAGAAGCTTTCTGAAAACCCAATATTTTTGGACATCCACATCAGGTTTTTTGGGCCGGGGGGGAGGGGGGGAAGGGGGAAGTGTTTTAAAACCCGTACTGGATCTCACAATGGCTTTTATACCTTTACAAACTCTCGTATTATTTTATAAAATATTATCTTGACTTCAGAAGCCGTCATCTCCCTATGGCGGACCTATCTCCCTAGAAAGCTGATACGTCAATACTGACGCCTCCTATTCTTAAATATATATTTAATCTTCTTAATGAACTGCTTTCCCCCTTCCGCTTTCTTTTCCTTGCTTTCTCTTTTATTATTCCCTTATCCCATCCATTCTCTCGTTCAGGTGAAGTCCTGTTGTGTTAATGGATATATTGAGTATTTTCATTTGGGCAATGGGCGACTGATGGGGGCTGTCAAAATTTTTATTTATTTATTTTTTCTTTTATTTTGCTTCGAAACCAGACCCCATAATGGATTATTTTGCTTCTTAGAGAGAGAGAGAGAGAGAGAGAGAGAGAGAGAGAGAGAGAGAGAGAGAGAGAGAGATTATGATAATAGAAAATATGTAATTTTACTCAGTTTTGACTGAGGAATGACCTTAACTGTAGCATTGTTAGACAGACAAATAGAGAGAGAGAGAGAGAGAGAGAGAGAGAGAGAGAGAGAGAGAGAGAGAGTATGATCACAGAAAAGATATTATTTCACTTAAGCTTAACTAAGCGATGATACCACATATAGTATTGTGAAAATTAAAAAATTTCCATTATGCAAATAGTTATTACACAAAACCAGTGCCCTTTATTAACATCAAACAAGAATGAATTAAAAGTCTCTTGTTTAGCATTTTGAATTTAATATTTTCCCTTCGATCTTTCAGGAAAACGATAATCTATAACATCATCATCCAGTCACTTGGAACTTAAAAATGTAAGCCATTAAATTATTAAAAAAACAGACTTGTCTGCTTTCAGCAAGAAATCACTAAAAAAAAATACAGAATTCATTACCCATGAATCTATAATGTATTACGCGGCTCGTTGCTTTTCCGTGTAGTTTTTTCTCATCGAATATTCATCAACCGGAATAAACCTGGTCTTTTTACATTGCCAAAAAATCCCGACACAGTTTGCTTGCTCTTTTGTTTTTGGGACTCGACGGGAAAGTCTGGAAGTGGAATGTGACGAATTATCAATTTAGTAAGTCGTATATCTTATGAACTGTACAACTTGGTTGCTCATTATATTCCAGGAATTTATTTGGACGCGAAGGAAAAGGCTTAAAATGAAACATGACAAATTATGAATTTTCATGGAAGAATATTTCATGAATTATACGAAATCATAATTAGTAGATACATAATGAATATGACAACTGAATAATTCATACTATTACCGAATGATAAATTAAGAAAGTCAATATTTCTGCGTGAAAACTAAATACTACCTACGAATATTGTTATTAAAAATTAAACGTAAGTTATGATCTCACTACGATGAATATTCAAATAAGATATATAATTTTAATTCGAAACATTATTGAGATCCTCAATATTCATCAATATTTAGCGATTTTAATACATATTGTAAGTTATGAATGTTCGAT
>NC_061103.1:38588902-38601402 GCF_015104395.2 Macrobrachium nipponense
TTCTACAGGACGGGAAATAGATTATTATTTTATTTTAGAGAGGTATAGGGGACCTTGCGGAGGGGGGGTGGGGGGGATTGTGGGTAAGGGTTGGGAAGGGGTGGGGGGGGGGGGGAGTGGGAAACCAATAGATAGGAATTTTATGCCGTGGAAATTTAAACGAATAGTGGTCGGGCTATAAAAACTGAAATGATTTTTTGTAGCTCTTTTTTTTTTTTTTTTTTCCTTCGTTATATTTTGGAATAGTGGTAACGGCATATCTGCATATCTATCGATCTATCTGTTTGTGTGGATGTCCTTTTATAGCCAATTCGCTCTCCCCCGGAATTTATATATTTTCATATATGTTAACCAAAGGGGAATTTTTTAGTTGATAATAATTTCGTCCTCTCATGGATTTGAACCAGCGCACAGCGGGCTGAGGAGAAATCAGGACTTCAGTTATTTTTCAGACTCGGCCAACAATTTTTATCAACTGAAAAATTTCCCTTCGGTTAACATATATAAAATAATATAAATTCCGGGTAGAGCGAATTGGATATATATATATATATATATATATATATATATATATATATATATATATATATATATATATATATATATATAAACGTAATAGTGTCATAAAGAATAAGAACTATTATCTGAATAATTATACCAAATAGCACTCGATAGAACCTAACATATTCGCTTATTATTCACGACGAATTCAACACCCGAATCATTCAAACTTAAACTATATCGAAACCAGAATTAAAACAACAGCATTTAATCTCAAAAAAATTAAATACACCGACGCACCAATGTTTAGTTACTCTATGCATTTTTGTCCAGTTTCAGAGAGGTGATAAAAAGATCTCGCGACTGAATAACTCGTTTGGAGCCGTCGGTGCCTAAAGCAATAGTTTTGAACAGTTTTCAGATAAAACGCGAACTCGCCATGAATTTGGGCAACTATTGGCTGACGCGGAGAATCGAAAAGCGTAATTAGATCACTTCTGCTGTTCATTCGAAAGTAAGTCATCTATGTATTGTGTACAAAAGAGACACTTTGTTGGAACGGGGTCCGCGTGGAAATCAACTTTTGAAATCGATTTTGAAGTTTTTCTTCCCTGAGGATATGTACCATAGCAATGATGACAAGGTGGAGATGGTACTTACATTGTTGATACAACGCAGTTATTATTATTATTATTATTATTATTATTATTATTATTATTATTATTATTCAAAAGATGAACCCCTATTCTTTTAGGACAAACCAACAAAAGGAGACACTGACTTGAAATTCAAGCTTCCAAAGAACATATCATTACATATCTGTAAAATTAATATAATGTATTTTTGTAATAAAAAAAGAAACAGAATGTACGTAATAGGAAATACAGAGAATAGAGATATTCGTTATTAGAAAACGGGAAATAAATAAAAAAAATGGTAAATAAATAAATGAAAATGTAGGTAAATGATTAAAATTGAAGGAGAATCGTTTTAGGGCAGTTGTGCTTTGCATCTACGTTTCAATTTTTGTGGTTCGAACTAAGAAGAAGAAGAAGAAGAAGAAGGAAGAAGAAGAAGAAGAGTATTGCATGAGAACAAGGATGAGAGAGAGAGAGAGAGAGAGAGAGAGAGATGAAACTGCCAAAATCTTACGCGAGAACAGAGATACAATGTCTCTTAAAAAGCAATTTCTTTTGACATAGGCATCAGGAATTTTTGGGTATGTTTAAAAAAAACCTACATTCTGTTTCCCAATGGGTTTTATATCACAAAAATCGTCTCGTATTATCTTGACTTGAAGCCTTTCTATAAACCCAATATCTTTGGACATCCACATCAGTTTTTTTTTTTTTTTTTTTTTTTTTTTTGGGGGGGGGGGGGGGGGGAGGGGGGGCGGGGGGGGGGGTGGGAGCGGTTGGGCAGGGGTCGGGGAGCGTGGGGGGGGGGGTTTAAAAACCTTATACTATATTCATAATGGCTTATATACCTAATAACCTCTCGTACTTATTTTATAAAATATTTTCTTGAGCTGAAGCTTCTGAAAACTATTTGGACATCCACATTAGGTTTTTATTTGAGGGTGGGTAGGGGGGTTGGGGGGCGGTGGGGGGGGGGCATTTGGGTTGGGAGATGGAAGTATTTAAAACCCGTTCAGGATCTCACAATGGCTTTTGTACCTTTGCAAACTCTCGTATTATTTTATAAAACATTATCTTGACTTAAGAAGCCGTCATCTCCCTATGGCGGACCTATCTCCCTAGAAAGCTGATACGTCAATACTGACGCCTCCTATTCTTAAATATATATTTAATCTTCTTGATTTCCCCCTTCCGCTTTCTTTTCCTTGCTTTCTCTTTTATTATTCCCTTATCCCATCCATTCTCTCGCTCAGGTGAGTCTGTTGTATTAATGGATATATTGAGCATTTTCATTTGGGCAATGGGCGACTGATGGGGGCTGTCAAAATTTTTTATTACTTATTTTTTCTATTATTTTGCTTCGAAACCAGACCCCATAATGGATTATTTTGCTTCCTAGGGAGAGAGAGAGAGCGCGCGAGAGAAGAGAATGTGATCATAGAAAATATATATAATTTCACTTAAATTCGACCGAGGACTGATACCAATTGTAGTATGTTAGAGGGATAGGTAAATAAACAGAGAAAGAGAGAGAGAGAGAGAGAGAGAGAGAGAGAGAGAGTATGAAGACAGAAAAGATATTATTTCACTTAAGCTTTACTAAGCGATGATATCACATATAGTATTGTGAAAATTAAAAAAATTTCCATTATGCAAATAGTTATTACACAAAACCAGTACCCATTATTAACATCACACAAGAATGAATTAAAAGTCTCTTGTTTAGCATTTTGAATTTAATATTTTCCCTTCGATCTTTCAGGAAAACGATAATCTATAACTTCATCATCCAGTCACTTGGAACTTAAAAATGTAAGCCATTAAATTATAAAAAAAAACAGACTTGTCTGCTTTCAGCAAGAAAACACTAAAAAAAAAGCAGAATTCTATAATGTTGCTTTTCCGTGAAGTTTTTTCTCATCGAATATTCATCAACCGGAATAAACCTGGTCTTTTTACATTGCCAAAAAATCCCGACGCAGTTTGCTTGCTCTTTTGTTTTTGGGACTCGACGGGAAAGTCTGGAAGTGGAATGCGACGAATTATCAATTTAGTAAGTCGTATATCTTATGAACTGTACAACCTGGTTGCTCATTATATTCCAGGAATTTATTTGGACGCGAAGGAAAAGGCTTAAAATGAAATATGACAAATTATGAATTTTCATACAGGAATATTCCATGAATTATACGGAACCATAATTATTAGATACATAATGAATATGACAACTGAATAATTCATGCTATTACCGAATGATAAATTAAGAAAGCCAATATTTACTGCGGGAAACTAAATACTACCTACGATATTTTATTAAAAATTAAGCGTAAGTTATGATCTCACTACGAGGACTATTCAAATGAAATATATAATTTTAATTCGAATCATTATTGAGATCCTCATTATACATCAATATATAGTGATTTTAATACATTATTGTAAGTTATGAATGTTCGATGATAAACATTAATATTATGATAAATAAAAACAAATACATGACATTTACTTCTCACAACTTCTTCACTTCATAAAGTCACATTTTCTTGGCTTTCCTTTGAAAGGAAAATGAAAATATGATTATGAAACTATTCATCCCTTTGTTGGCACAAGCAACCAATTTCAGGTCACGGTAAAAATGTACGTAGAATTTTATTTGCTTTTTCACGGAAATTGATTTTGTATTTTTGTTTTGTTTTAAACGTTGACCACAATTTATGAAGCAAATTTTTCTCAAAGTCAAATATTTCTAGGGATGAATTTTTGCTAGATTCTGCTGATAGTCTCACAGAATGTTAATATAAATAGCAGCATGTTGAAAACGTCAAGAAGGAGTTTCAGTTATACAAAACATGTTCATCTGATTTAACATAATTTTGCATCATACTTTTCAACATCTACTGTGTCTTATCCAAGTTACTTTATATGACTTCTTCCATTCATTCCTCGTCCTTCCTTTCCTTTCAAGCCATTCATTATTTCATTCTGATTCACTTCCCCTGCGTCTTTATTCCCCTTAATAGGTCTCTTTCATTTACTTTTCTCAATTCTCTCAGTCTCTCTTTAGACGGAAGATCTCTATTGAAAAACCTGTATCATATTTTTCATCTCCTTCTTTCTAGTTATTGTTAATGAATGAAGGTTGATATAACAGGGGAGCTCAATCCTATGAACTACAATAGATCCGGAAGGGAAAGTCAAGTAGGATGGTGCCACAGAACGTGGGATTATATGCCGAATACGATAGCTGATGTTATTTGAATATTGCCTCGTCTGTCTGGTTGCTTCTCTCTCTCTCTCTCTCTCTCTCTCTCTCTCTCTCTCTCTCTCTCTCTCTCTCTCTCTTCTCTGTGTGTGTGTGTATGTGCGCGCGTGTGTGTAGTACCAATAACCAATTTCACGTTACGAAAAATGTTAGAGAACTATTTTGTTATTCACAGAAACTGATTTACGAAAATTTATGCACTCTCACACATCACTCTCTCTCTCTCTCTCTCTCTCTCTCTGTCTGTCTTAGTACCAAGGACCAATTTCTGGTTACGGAACATTAACTAACAAAATCTATTCTTCAATTCGTACAAATTCATTTTTGCAATTTTTTTTGTTTAAGTCTGAAACGTTGAAAAGACTTCTACTCTCTCTCTCTCTCTCTCTCTCTCTCTCCTCTCTCTCTCTCCTCTCTCTCTCTCCTCTCTCTCTCTCTAGGTCCTCTTCTCTCTCTCTCTCTCTCTCTCTATCCTCGCTCTCTCCCCCTTCCGTAAATCATTTGCATCAATTGATTTGCCCCCTGACGTATAAGTATGATCAGACTCGATCGCCTGATCAGTTATTAGCATTAATTCGAATTTCCCTTGAAACCAAGTCATCTCTTTATCTCTACGTGATGTTTTGTTCTGCTCGTTTTTCGTGAAGTCCTGAACTGTTTGCCTATTTTCATTTATTCAAAAGACTGGTAAAGAGGACCCATGACGGTTTTGTATTCGAAAAGCGTCATCAAATAATAAGAATGACAGGTTTCAAACAGTTTGTATGGACGCTCATTTCATACTCGCATTTGCATACAGGATGCAACAGCCGTGCGTTCAATTCCGTATGTTTACAACATTCATCATGCAACATCCATCGACGTATAATGTGTTTTACAATGGCTGTTGAAGGTGAATGTATAGTTTTGCATGTATTTCAAACGCTGGGTTTTATCAATAGAATGGTGACCGTAGGTTATCTCTACCTGGGTTGAATCCTATATTACCCTCGGTGTTGTTTTTGGTGACACTGTCATGACATCAAATACATTAAAGAATAAGCTCACAAGAACAGATAAAGAAAAATGAAAATATAGAAAGTGAACGGATTTCAATGCCACTTTCTGCAAGCTAATTTGAAAGCAGGCAAAGTCCTCATGAAATATTCAAGTTACATGTAGTTTTAAAAAAATATTTTTTAATCTTTATATTAATTATTATTGTTGTCCCTTCTCGAAAAAGTTAGGAATTGAAATTTATATATATATATAATATATATATATATATATATATATATATATATATATATATATATATATATATATTATATATATATATTTACGTTTGAGCCGGGGCCTCGTGTGGCCCAAAATGAAATAAAGGAAAAAATATTATATGGAAATGAAAGGTAACTGGATATTAACTTACCTTAAAAAAGGGGGGTTTTGGTATTATTATTTTTAGAGAAAAAGGTCGCCAGAAAACTCAGCTAATTACTTTACATACATTTATTTACAAGGGGCCGTTTAACTGGCCTTTGGAGAAATAAAGAGTAAAAATGCAGCTTGTCCACACGGGGAAAAACAATTTTGTCTCTCACAAGGGGATAATTGTCTAAAATGAGATTCATGTAAAAGCTGGTTTTCAAAATTATTCATATTATTTTGCGGTAATGGAGCACTTGCGGCCGCGAAGACTTGGGTACGTGACTCAGCAAATGTGGAAAAGATCCCAGATTAGACACCAATGAATTAAAGATTTCTTGCACAAGTTACAGTACTCACTTTGTCTAACACACTGGGGAGACACTCTTAGTGTTAAATGAAATATTCAATGACTTCATTTGTCTGAGACGATCACAAAAGGGAGGCATGCGGCCACAAGGCAGTGAAAAGGAACAAAGGAATGTTTATTTGAGAATTAGGAGTTTGAATTTTGAAAATGGGGAGTAGTTACGACTAGCAGGTAAAGAACTGGCAATATGACTGATTCACAAGATGTACCTGGATGCCATAGTAAGCCGGACCTTTGTAGAATGCGGTGTCGGCTTTGTCTCAGGTCTAGGCGTGCCAGTAGCGCCGTTGGAGGCCTAATGGGAAGGGTTGCTCGGACATCCGTCAGAGGTCACGACTGGAGGCGACTGAGAGCGACTGCATGGGTTAAGCATGGGTGTGGGGGTCAGCTTGCCCCCCTTTCCAGCGGCATTCCTGAAACAGAGCATATCGCCAGCGAGAAGTTCACAGGATAAAAAGATCTTAGGAGTAGGCCTACGAACCAGTACCTAGCTACCTACACCCTCCCTTTTGGGATACGTCCCTAAGGCTGGCAAGAGTCTTTATTTCCCCCTTCCCGCAACTACGGCTGGTCTGCTTTGGGTGCCCGCCTAAAATCAGCTGATATTAGGGTAAATGGCTGCTTTTCTAGCAATCAAAAATATTTTCTAAATGCTGGGTAGACAAGGAGATCAATAAAATGTAACAATATATATATATATATATATATACTATATATGTGTGTATATATATATATATATATATATATATATATATATAATGTATATATATATATATATATATATATATATATATATATATATATATATATATATATATATATATATATATATATATTCCCATTTTCAATACACACTAATAGTCTCTCTATATCTATCTCTCTCTCTCATGAAAAACTTGATACTTCTGTGTTCATTTGTATAGGGATATTACCTATATTTTTTTAATACACACACTCTCTCTCTCTCTCTCTCATCTCTGGTCTCTGTGAAAAGTCAGGTACTACCTGATTATTAATTTTTGCAGGCTAACACTACCCATCTTTTCATACGCATTTGCAGACGCTCCCTCTCTCTCTCTCTCTCTCTCTCTCTCTCTCTCTCTCTCTCTCTCTCTCTCTCTCTCTCATATTTTTTGTGATGCTCAAATAGGAGAAATCCTCACGGATGATGGAGCCCAATCCGCAGCAATTTCCAGAGCAAGCGGAATATTCCTTTGAAGCAAAAAGGGAACGGAGTTCGTTCAAGTCGTCCCGAAAGTCGCTCCTCTTAGACTTATAGCGAATTCTTTTTAGCGAGAAATCCATTTTCCCGCTGAACTCGCTGAAGAGAAACGGTTACTGAATAAGTGAGGGGGGTACAGATAATATGTGTTTTTATATCCTTTCATATATATGTATATATAATATATATATATATATATATATATATATATATATATATATATATATATATATATATATATATATATATATTTATATATATATATATATATAATTTTATTCCGCTTACTCTGGAAATTGCTGCGGAATGGGCTCCATCATCCGTGAGGATTTCTCCTATCGAGCATCACAAAAAATATGAGAGAGAGAGACTATTAGTGTGTATTAAGAAAATGGTAATCTCCCTGTAAAAAGGAACAAAGAAGTATCAAGTTTTTCACGAGAGAGAGAGAGAGAGAGAGAGAGAGAGGAGAGAGAGAGAGAGAGAGAGAGAGAGAAAATCTTGAGCAGGAATGAAAGTTTCCTTTCTAACCGTCTCCCCATTTTGTTAAGAGAGAGAGAGAGAGAGAGAGAGAGAGAGAGAGAGAGAGAGAGAGAGAGAGAGAGAGAGAGAGAGAGATAATAACGTTTACCAGTCCATTCGCAGTGCGTGTTTCATGCAAAAATGAAAATATTGAATTACAAAAATCATTAAGTCGTTCAAGTCGTAATTACTAAGTGCTATAATAATTTTGTTTGAATGATGACATAATGACCTGTAACAATTTGAAATTAATGGTACTGTAAATTATTATTTACTTGATAAATAAATGACTGATGATTCCTCTTCAGGACAAAAAAGAACATAAAAGTATTATTTATTTCAAAAATAATCAAATCGACTGATAATTATTTTTCTTCAAGTTGTATTGCTCTTTGATATCTTCTTTCTGTTAAAGAAGAATCTCTGAATTTCTGCACAGCGAATCATTTATGGTTCAGTGATTCTAGACAGGCCAGGTCTTCTTTTAAACCAAACCTTGAACCTTGCTTTATAAACCTACTCATTGTTTGCACCCACGCTGCTCATCCCCTACCTATACTTCTGTCATACTTCTGACTAAATACATAGGCAGTCCCCGGGTTACATCAGGTTCGGTTTAAGTCGTTCTGGACTTAAGCACTTGTCTCATGGCGCTGCTAACCTGCTTTACAGCGCTGTAACCCGGACTTACAGCGCTGTTGCTATTTATTCCAATTATAATTATGATGATTCGGGTTAAGTCGATTTTCGGCTTACATCACCCTACCAGGAACAGAACTCTTGCTGTAAACTCAGGACCTGCCATTAATCTTACAAAACAACTTCCCTGGTATACTGGGTAGTCTTATATTATAAATACAGCTCCCATAGTATACTATTTACCCTTATGTCTTCCATCACATTTATACTCTCACAAAAGAACAGTTACTTCTCTCACCCTTCCCTGTGGAACCTTTCCACCTCTAGACACCACACACAATCTGGTCAGTCATTCGGTCTCAATTGTCCTATTCCAAACAACATATCAC
Source organism: Macrobrachium nipponense (assembly GCF_015104395.2). Classification (NCBI taxonomy): domain Eukaryota; kingdom Metazoa; phylum Arthropoda; class Malacostraca; order Decapoda; family Palaemonidae; genus Macrobrachium; species Macrobrachium nipponense. The sequence goes on from NC_061103.1 coordinate 38,597,850, forward strand.
TTTGGAAGCCTTCAAGTTCTATCATTCCTTTCGGCGGCCTTTTGCTTTCACCCTTTGTACATTCTCGTAAGTCATTCATACAGGCAGTCTCAAAGCTACGCTTCAGTTTTTGGTATCTGTCGGATTTATCTTTTGTCTGTATCTCTGGTATTTAATCATTGTTTTATAAACACTCCTTTCACTGACACTGGATTACACTTTCTTCTTTGTTATTCTATGGCCCCCTTCATTCGCCAATATCACTCAATTCCTTCCCTAAAGAACATCTGTTCCCCTATAAAGGAAGGTTTCACAGCCCTGAAAGTCGACTCGTCCAGGAGCATTGGAAAGGGGGAATAAGGGCATTGATTGATAGGATGATGAAAGGAGGCAGTTTGGGAATAAAAGCAGTAAGAAAACGGATGTTAAAGTTATCTCACATTGCTGAGATAAAGATACAATGAATCAGTTGAAACCGAAGGAGATGTCTGGCGTTTGTCGGAGGAAAAATGAAATGAATTCCAGGGTAATTTAGTCAAAGAAAGGTTAAAAATAGTTTTTTTTAGTTCTGTAATGAAAGAAGAATAATGAATTAAGACTGCGAAAAATACTGGAAAACGATATGAAAACGAGACATTTATAAATTGTAGATTTGACCGAACTATCAGATATGCTATACTATAAAAAAGCAAAACATACCAGCGAGGAGTTGATAAAGATAATGATAAATAAAATGAAAAGGTGACGCATGAGAAACTACAAAGATAAAATGTATTCAAACAAATGCCTTTTGACTTCTGAAAGAAAATCGTACACATGTAGTAGGGCAAGGAAACATTTTCATTGGTATATAAAATAAATGAAACAAAACGTTTATGCCTGAACGTAAAATCGAGGAAAAGAAGAAACGTTTTGCTAAAGCGAACGTAAATGGAGTAAACAAACGATAGCAAGAAACGAAGAATAAGGAACGAAGGAGGGGAGAATAGGAACTAAATAAAATGGAAAATATTACACGGCTTTCAGAATTTGTTTCGTTCACGCTTCGCAGAATGTAAATTTCTAGATATCATTCAAGTAGGTGTTTTAAGAGCCAGTATAGGAACAGAATCGAGAAACACAAAGTTATGGGTCAGTAGTGTTAAGAGGGAGTAGGGAAGACTTCGGCCTTCCCAGAACTCAAACTTTACTGCGGAAATACACTTCAAGAGAGGCGGAATGACCCTGAGGTGGTGGGGGGGGGGGGGGGGGGGGGGGGGTGGTGGGGGGGGGGGGGGGGGGGGGGGGGGGGGTGGAGTTTATTGAGTGTAAAAGGGGGTGGATAAGAAGATAGCCAAATTTAGCAGCAGGAATTTACGAAAGTAATAGAAAACTCAGAAGAGAGGTTTCAAAAGGTGCAGTTTATCGTCAGGGGAAACTGATTTATAGGTTAACAGAGGGACAGAAACTGTAAGAGGACGTAAAAGTAATACAGAAATATTCTTTGGTTTATTGGGGGTGGGGTATGGAATGAAAAGCTAGCTGTCTTTGAGAGAGGATGTCATTTGTGAAATATTCATTTGGTTTGTAGGATAATGAAAACAGAGCTGTCTTTGAGAGAGGATGTCAATTTGATATTCTTTAAGACTACAGAAAATCCGGACAGAGAGGCAGCCATAGATAGAAAGATTGTAAGGCAAAAATATTTATAATCAAATAGCCACTGAACTGATGGTGTATGGACAAAACGGGATGAGAGAAATACAGTATAAAAAGCAATAAATAGGTGGTCTGTACAAGTGGTAAGGAAGTGAGAAAATCAGGAGTTAGAAGCCTTTTATGTAAGGGAACTTGCTTTAGTAATTTTTCTACGTCCTAAGACTCAGAAATTTAAGTGTAAATATGAATTTCTAAGTTGAAGAACCTTGAATTTTTCGTCGAGAGTAGAAAGTAATTATAGAGAGGGCCGAGAGTAACTAGAGAGATGGAGAGAGAGAGAGAGATTAATGGCACAATCAATAACCCTAGTGTGAGGCTCAATAAACTCACGCCACTGAGAGAAAGAGCTTTTGTTTTGTTGGGAGCGTTCTTTTCAGTCTATTTTTGCGTCCAGGAGTAATTGCTGTTTGTGCATTTTTTTTTTTATTCCCCGTTGGTCAAAAAAAGTTGCAACAAGTAACTGGCTGGAAAAATAAATATTTTTTTTAAATTTTTTTTTAAAGAATATGTAAATTTATATTTCTCTATTCCTAATTTGCAAAGGATTCCAGGAATTAATTTTTTGCGGGCGGAAGGGAGAGGAAAGTATGGATCTTGTTCGGCTTTCCAGAACCTGAAAGCTGTCTGCGTGTTAACAATATTTTATCTTGCTTGTACACCAGTAAACATAGGAGACCAACAAGAATCTTGCCTGCCAAATTGATTTTTTTTTTTTTTATTAAGAAGGGGATATATTGGTGGAGGAAATCTTACTCTGTACTACCCTCCAATTTAAGTAATTCTGGACATAAATCTATTAATGAGACAAGTAGTAAAAAGAATGATCTCACACAATTTATCACACTTCTATATTTGCTCTGATCAGAATGGAAAGGATAGCTTCCATCCTCACATTTTTGTGTTGCATCGCACACCAGCGTCAGTCAAAGCTCATTGTATGAAGAGGTTTTGTAGGGCCACTTATCCAACTTACAACTTTTTTGTTCTATTCCCCAAACCCTCATCCATACAACTGTTTGATGATAATCCCTAAAGCCGCTTATACTCTCGCCTTCGCTTACATGACAATGATCTTCCCCTACCAAACCTTCGGCAATCCATCTTACTTTTTAAATAAAAAATCTTATTGTACACCTTCCTTGTTCTGCCATAGAATTCGTGGGCTTATCAATCTGTATGTTACCAACTCCTTTTAAAGAACAACTTCCATCTCTCTCCAGAGAAAGGTCAATGAACCAGCCGTGAACATTTGCTGTTATAGGAAATTTGGAGATGGCGCTAATGCCAGCAATTAGTGCCAATAATCGGTAAGCTGAAATGAGAAGGTTAGCAAAGGAGGGTAATATATATATTGCGAGAATTGTCCATTCCCTGTGAAGCCAGCAAAGGGAAGAATACACGTTACAAGGGGGAAACGTGATGAACAACTGTAAGAAAATGAATATTGCAGGTGTCTCTCATTACAGGGATAAAATATACGACTGGTAAATTGAAAACTGGGGAGGAATTTCGCGTCGAAAGAACTGGGATAGCGAGTGGAAACTCCACTTAAGGTGGAATTCTCTAAGTCCTGGAATATAGAAGTCCAGAAATAAAATAAACCTGTTAAGATGGAGAAATACAGGAGCAAGATATAGATGGAAAGAAGATGCACACGCATTTCAGAAGGTACTGAATGACATCTTCATGAATTTTAGTCAAGAATAATGAGAATAAAGTTGACGAAGAGAAATTAAATATTTTTTGGGATGTTGGTTAATCAAAAGAGAATTTATCAGAAGACTATTTAAGACAAAACTTCGTTCGATTTTTTTTTAGATGACAGAAAGAAATTATTTAAATTTTTTAATGTTTCAGAATTAGAAGAAAATGATAC
>NC_061103.1:38603902-38626868 GCF_015104395.2 Macrobrachium nipponense
GGAGAGAGAGTTTAAAGGAGGGTTTTGGAGGATATTGATATAGGGATTGAAGATGTTCAAGAATGGTGGGGACAAGAAATGCAGCAGTAATAAGAAGGCATGGAAAGGAGCTGCTAGGAGAGACATCTGGTATCATATGGGAAAAAAAGGAGAGTTGGTGGTGGGATGAGACATTGAGAAAGTAGTAAAAGATAAGAAGGCAAAAGAAAACAGAGAATGGAAGAGTCACAGTCAGTGGAAGACAGAGATAGGTTCAGAGAGAGAAAAACAAGGTGGTGAAAAAGGTGTAGCCCAAGCTAAAGCAAAGTCGTATGATGATGTGTATAATGAGCTGGGGACAAAGGAAGGATTAAAGAAGATGATCAAGCTATCAAAGGCTAGAAATAAAAGCACCAAAGATATTACACATATCAAACAAATAAAGGATCAAGATGGTGTATTACTTAGAAAGGAGGAAGACATTGTGAAGAGATGGAAAGAAATATTTTGAACAGTTGTTAAATGAAGAAAATAATAGACTAATAAGAGAGGATGGGCAAGTGAAAACATTGGCATGGTAATGAGGTTTTCTAGGCAAGAGGTATTAAATGCACTGAAGAAGATGAAGAATGGGAAGGCAACCGGACCAGACATGATTCCAGTGGAGGCATGGAAAGCATTAGGAGATGGAATGGAAGAGTGGATATACTGTACGATCTTATGATAAAGATCCTTGAACAGGAAAAGTTACCAAATGAGTGGCGTGGGAGTATATTGATCCCAATTTTTAAAGGGAAAGGCGATGTCCAAGAGTGTGGTAATTATAGGGGCATTAAATTGATGTCCTACACTTTGAAGATACTGGAAAGGATGATAGATGCTAGACCGAGAGAAGAAGTACAAATAGGTAAAGAGCAGATGGGATTTATGAAGGGAAGGGGAACAACAAATGGTATATTTTGTCTGAGGCAAATAATGGAGAAATTCGGGGAAAGACAAAGGGACCTACATATGGTATTCATTGACCTTGAAAAGGCTTATGACCGAGTCCCGAGACAAGAGGTATGGAGGAGTATGAGGGAGAAGATAGTGCCAGAGAAGTATGTGCGATTGATACAAGAGATGTTCCGGTATGTATTTACCAGAGTGAGGAGCAGTGTTGGGGAGACAGAAGGTTTTGAGGTGTGAGAGTAGGATTACACCAGGGGTCGGCTCTGACCCGCCCATTTATCTTTAACATAGTGATGGATGTTATAATAGAGGAAGTAAGGAGACAGTACCATGGAACATATTGTATGCGGATGATATTGTTCTGTGTGCAGAAAGCAGGGAAGATCTGGAAGTGAAATTGGATAGATGGAGACAAGTACTGGAGGACAGAGGAATGAAAATAAGTAGATCTAAGACAGAATATATGTGTACCACCACTCAGGAGGATGATAGAGAAAGTATTCAGCTTGGTGGAGAGCAAATAAGGAGAGTTGATAAGTTTAGGTATTTGAGATCTTTTGTTAACGCTGGAGGAAGTATGGGAGAAGAAGTAAAACATCGGGTACAGGCAGGCTGGAACAACTGGAGAGCGGCCTCTGGCGTTCTTTGTGACAAAAGAGTGCCGCTTAGGTTAAAAGGAAAATTTCACAAGACGGCGGTAAGAACAGCAATGCTGTATGGTACGGAAACAGCAAGCATGAGAAAAACAGAGCAGAAGAAGATGGATGCGGCAGAAATGAGAATGCTTAAGTGGATGTGGGGTGACAAAAGAGAGGATAGGATAGAAATGACTACATAAGGGGTCGACTAAGGTGGTGGAAGTATCAAGGAAAGTGCAGGAGGGGGAGGCTGAGATGGTATGGACACCTGTTGAGGAGAGATGAGGACCACGCTGGGAGACATACTATGGGGGTGGAGTTGCAAGGAAGAGAAGAAGAGGGAGACCAAGAAAGAGATGGAAGGACTGTGTGAGAGGAGACTTACATGAGAAGGGAATTGATGAGGCAGAAGCGCAAGATAGAAATAGATGGAAACGGCTCATCTGAAACAGCGACCCCATATAAGAATGGGAACAAGTGGGAAGAAGAAGAAGAATATATATATATATATATATATATATATATATATATATATATATATATAAAATATATATATATGTGTGTGTGTGTGTGTGTGTATGTGTGCGTGTGTGTATAAGCTCATGTGTGCTTGAACGGTAAAAAATTAAAATTCCTTACTGCTCCGAAAATATTCAGAATTGTGCACTCCTGACAAGGATCCAATCAAGCTTAATTAGAGCGGCGTGAAAAATCGGGTGTTGGACGTACGTTCTCTCTCTCTCTCTCTCTCTCTCTCGCTTTACTTTACCTAAATTCATTCGATGGTTTTGCGCTTACGCGCGAGGACTTAGTGACGTGGGAGTGATCAGAATTCCATTTTCTTTCACGTCATAGAAAACGAGATGTAAGATTTTATTGGCTTATGAAGCCTTCACGAGACGAGTTGACGGTTATATTATATTTTTATGAATATTTATAATTAATCATAGCTTAAATCTAAAATGGTACTTAACGTCTTTGACTTTTCCTTTTTCTACCAAACATTTCCGTTCCATTTTTGCTTTAAAATGATTTAGTTTTGGTTCGGTATTGAAAAGTCCTCTGAACTTTAGCTGAGCTAGGAAAAAAAGCCTCAAGATTTTGACGTATCTTCATAATCTCACCATCTGTCGAGAGAGACACTTTTATATTGGCATATCCATCTTTCACACACTTTCACTTCAGTCACCCGCCATCTGTTGACATATACTACGACGTAAAACGAACCTTCATCACATATTCCATGACGGAAAAGAGAGCGAGAGCCATCATCTGTTCACGCTGTCACAAGTCTTAGGTTATATATAGGTTATATATAAAGTTGTTGCGTAAATGTATCACTTATTTACCACAAGGGGATCACCTGTATGTTTACTTTTTTTTTTTTAGAAACTCTGGCTTTCGAATAATTAAACGTCCCAGGTAGATGAAGTCAGTCACGCAGGTGTATTACGATTGTTTTGTTAAAATTGACGATACGACGGTAGAATCGTGTGTGTAAAGGGACTTTAGATTTATAAATAGGAATATAAATGATCTGTTTATGCTCTCATTCAGACAGACAGGGAGACAGACGGGGAAAGAAAAAGACAGGCAGACAGAGATGTATATAGTGCTTTCTACAGCCGAGTAAAGAGATCGTAGCAGATCAAAATCAGACTAATCACGGCGCTTCACGTAAATATGGAAAACGGAATCAACAATTTCAGACATCAGGCGTCGACCCACCTCTCTCTCTCTCTCTCTCTCTCTCTCTCTCTCTAATGTCAATAATGGCAAGCACTGAACCATGCTCTGCTGTCAATACCCGTGATTCCAAATCTGTGTTAGCTGCCAAGGACGAAATTCAGCGTCGAGTGAAAAGGTCAATTATTATCAATTCTGGATGTGAGTGGCAAACGCTTTCCCTAAATTAATCGTTAATTTGCTGAGCGGTTGAGAGGAATTAATTTGCATATGTTAAGTCTTATCAAGCAACCCAAAGTATTCGGATTATTAAAGCTGTCTGAATATTATGGTTTCCTTTGCGCTGTGTTTTTGTTTTTTTTTATGTGGAGTTGGTAGAATATTTTTAGTCAAGTGTTTTTAAAGCTGAGATTGCTATAGAAGCTGTTTTTTTTTCTTTTTTTAGGAAAAGCTTCATGCAGAAGCAGACAATTGACAAACAAATAAGAAAATAAAAATAACTGGGTACGTTAACAACTAGCATGTTCTTATTGTGGTTTTTCAAAAGACCATTGACTTTGAAGCCAATAAACGGAATAATAAACTAATAAGAATTATTCATCAAATGTTGAGGTATCCTTCCATAACCAATAACAAACATAAACACAAACAGGATAATAAATATATTACAGGGATGAATATTGCTTTCTAACAAACATAAACACAAACAGGGTAATAAATATATTACAGCGAAGAATACTGATTTCTAACAAACATAAACACAAAAATAATATTAAATATATAACAGGGATGAAAACTGATTTCTAACAAACACAGACAGAATTAGGAAATTAAATATATTACAAGAGTGAATGGTAATTCCTAACAAACGCAGAAAGAAATAGTAAATTGAATATATTACAAGACGGAATGCTAATTTTTAAGAAACATAAACACAAGCAGGATAATAAATATATTACAAGGATGAATGCTGATTTCTAACAACACAGATACACAAGGGGAAGGACTTTACCACTAGAAACGTCGCCTAAGACAAATAACAAGTCATGGGAACCAATAATGCAAAACCAAATTCCACTTCATTTCAACTGACCTCGGAGAGACAGCAAACGTTTTAAAAACTTCGTTTAAAAACCTCGGGAACGTTCTTTGCCAGCGAAATCGGATTGAGACCATAAAAGTTTGAACGTAATCGTGAAAAACTGCATTAGAGATAAATAAAAGAAAAAGAAAAAAAGAAAAAGAAAAAAAGGTTTAGTCGGCCTGGGATGCCACAAACGCAATATGTAATACCGTAAACTAACTGGGTTTTCGCTCCCCAGAGCCAATCTATGGAAATGAGATTTCGAAAGCATTCCCACCCCCACCCCACCCCCACCCCCAACCCCCAAAATTCCCGTCCTGACGAATTTTGATTGTAATTCTGCGGGGTTTTCGCAGGACGGGGAAAATAGCGCGGAAAATCACGGAAAGGGGTTGCTTAAATGTCGTTGTTTTGTGCCTTTTTTAGCCATTTGTCAATCCCGTTGTTGAAATGCATTTTTGTTCTCTGTGCTATTTTGTCCTCTGCGTTGTTGCTAATAAACAATGCAATTTAAATTAAACCAAATCTCTTACGGTTCGTCAATTGTTTCTCCAGGGACCAATGATTTATAAGTCAGTCGTTCGTACGTATAATCTATTGGTCACTTTTCACCAGATCCGTACTAAGTAATTGTAATAACTACAATGCCCTGTTCACTTCTCGAATGCTTAACACTTTTGGCATACGCTCGTCACTACAAAGCCTTAGATCCAAATGCAAGAATATGAGGTAATTCTGGACTCCCTTAGCAGGAATCGAACCCGCATTACCAGGCTAAAACAATTCTCCTCGTATCTTGATCATTTACTTTACTTTTAAATTAAGTGATCACTTCTTTCTGTATTCCTGTTATATTCTGTGATTTCTTTTCAATGAACACTATATTCTATGGGAGTTTGAATCTCAAGTTAGTGGCCCTGAAGGCTTGTTCCCTATGAACTGAAGTTTATCTTAATAATAATAATAATAATTAATAATAATAATAATAATAATAATAATAATAATAATAATAATAATAATAATGGATAAATATCAAGACCAGAAAATAGAAATAAGAAGGGTATGGGATATGCCAGTGGAAATTATACCCATTATCATAGGAACACTAGGCACGATCCCAAGATCCCTGAAAAGGAATCTAGAAAAACTAGAGGCTGAAGTAGCTCCAGGACTCATGCAGAAGAGTGTGATCCTAGAAACGGCGCACATAGTAAGAAAAGTGATGGACTCCTAAGGAGGCAGGATGCAACCCGGAACCCCACACTATAAATACCACCCAGTCAAATTGGATGATTGTGATAGACCCAAAAAAAATATATATATATGTATATAATAATAATAATAATAATAATAATAATAATAATAATAATAATAATAATAATAATAATAATAATAAGGTTCTTGAAGGTCCACAATAATATATCTGGTGCAGCAGCTCTTAAACTTGATTAAACTATGTAAAAGCTTTCGAACCCTTCCCTGAAGATGAACCCAGGGAAGGGTTCGAAGGCTCTTATATGGTTTTATAAAGTTTAACAACTGCTATATCAGATATATTATTGTGGACCTTAAAGAACATTACTTGTGCCCTCGTCATTGAAAATTCGTAATAATACCCTAAATAATAATAATAATAATAATAATAATAATAATAATAGATAATAATAATAATAATAATAATAATAATAATAATCATAATAATAATAATGTTTTATGCAGTACATAAACGATAAATTCAAGTTACTTGTTTTCAATTCGACTGCCAAGATTTTTGCGTTGGAAGTTTTATTGTAATCACGGATTTAAAATATCTTATCAGCCGAGTTAATCAATAAATTGTATGATTCTCAGAGTAAAATTAAAGTAGCATTAATGATATGAGTTTTGATGCTTGCACAAGCCCCATCTATGTAGTGTTGATACAAATCCTTTATTTCCATTTCAACAAACTTTAAAACTTCATAACCGATAAGCGTGATCCAAATCGGATTATTTATGTTGATGCGTAATGCACAGAGTACAGATTTAGGACAAAGCCCCTTCCGCACATTTGGTAGCTCGGTTTTCAGAGAGTATTGGGTTTAAAACAAAATATTCCTGCAATCGATACCATTACAGATTCTGCTGCTGTCATGGCTGGTGGCACTGTCAAAAGTTAAGTTAAATGTTCCTTGGGTCTTTATATATTTCGAATTTAATTTGCTGTACATATGTGTATCCAATGTTTAAATTCAAGATTATCAATTCACAATATTTCTGTTATTGATACCAGTAAATATTCTGCTACTGTCATGGCTAGTGGTACTGTCAAAGTTAAGTTAAATGTTCCTTGGGCACTTTATACATTTTGAATTAAATTTGCCGTAGATAAGTGTATCCACTGTTTAAATTTAAGATTATGAGTTATCTATATTCCTACTATTGATACCAGTCAGGATAATGTATGTTAAAATACTCACCGGGAAACACATATGTTTTGCTCCTAAACCCAAAAACAGTGAAAAAAAATCAAGTCACATGTTTGTAAAGAATTGCCAATTGCATTTTCCATATGAAAGAATCTGGTCTATTTTGATAACGTAGTTGGAAGTCCAGTTTTGCCAGTCTCTCTAACAGACGCGTTAGACTACGCACCAGGAAACAAATATATTTCGCTTCTAAACCCACTAGTAGTGAAAATTAATTTGGGAACACAATTCTAAGCCCAATCTGACCAGTTTGTCTAACAGACGCGCTAGACTACGCCACCAGGAAACAAAGATTATTTTTCCTAAACCTACAGACAGTGAAAAGAAACCCAGTCGCATATTTAGAGAGACCATCAACGTCCTCTGGTCCTCCTGAATGTTTGAGAGGCTAGACAACGAACAACAGATTCCCACGGAATGGACGAAATTGCTCCTGGCCCCTTGGGAGACGGGTGGACAAGACAGCAGCAAGCGAGCTGCCTCTGTCCCTGGGGAAGACGCGCAGAAAGACAGGGCCTCTTTCCCTTCTGGGGGTTGGGAATTTAAGCACTGTTTTGAATTAAGAGAAAAGAACCAAGAGGGAAAGAATGACGTATATTTAGGGAAAATGGTAACAGTTAGTAACGATGGTTATCAAAATATGAAGAAGAGGAAGGTAGGGACAAACACAGGGTGGGCCAAAAGGAAAATATAGCTCTAATAAACGGAACTTGATAAACAAAGGAGAAATACAGGGTTCCAAATAAGATAAAACACGGATGAATAGAGCTACGTATTATTTTAAGGAATACGTAACTAGATAGTAACAATAATGATAAAATTTAAAGAAATAGAAGAAAGATACAGACACAGGGTGGACAAAGAAGGATTTAGCTAACCATCAGACCTAGATAAACAAAGGGGTTACAGAGTTGCCAAAAAGAAAAATAAATAAAAATAAACACTGCAAAGACAAGGTCTGATGTTTATGAATGTATAATATTAAGGTCTTAACACTGTAATAAATCCCATTATTCAACAAGGGAATTAAGAATAAGCGAGGTCCAAAGATATTCTTTTTACTGAAGGGAAAGGAGGCACAAACAACGAAGAATATATAAGACTTATGTAGGAAACCCTGAAAAGTAAAGAACCTAAAATATGAAACCAAAAACATTACATCAAAACAGCTATTTATGAGAAGTTGGAAGTCTTCAAAAGTATATTCAGGCCATTTCCTACTAACAATCACGATATGAAAAGATCGTATAACTTTTATAAAAAAATCCAGCCATTAGACGTAATTATAGAGAAAATGCCTTTTTAAAAACTGGAATATACATACAATAAAAATATATTAAAAAAAAAAGTTATAGACAGACTGCCTTTTCGAAAACATGAATATAAACAGAAAATGCAATTATTATTCAATTAATGATATATGAGTTAAAGCTAGGCTGCCTTTTCGAAACACGAATATAAATATAAAATGCATTTACTATTGAAATAATGATAGATAAGTTATAAGTAAGTTGTTTTTTTAAATATACGAATATGAATATAAAACACAATTATTTTTAAATAATGATACATAAGTTAAGGATAAAGATAGACTGTCTTTTCGAAACGTGAATATAAAAACTAAAAATTCACTTACTTTTCAAATAATATATACAAGTTAAAGATAGCTTTCTTTTCAAAACACGGATATAAATAGAAAACGCAATTGCTATTCACAGAATGATATACAAGTTAAAGATAGCTGCCTTTTCGAAACACGAATATAAACAGAACACGCAATTAGGTACTATTCAAAGAATGATATACAAGTTAAAGATAGCTGCCTTTTCGAAATACGAATATATATATAACACGCAATTACTTTTCAAATGATGATACATAAATTAAAGATAGCTTTCTTTTCGAAACACGAATATAAACAGAAAACGCAATTAGGTACTATTCAAAGAATGATATACAAGTTAAAGATAGCTGCCTTTTCGAAACACGAATATAAAATGGAAAATGCAGTAACCACTCAAAATAGATTACCAACAATACCAAGAACTAATGTCAGTTCACGGGAATTGTTTTGAGCAAGAGCTGTGCTACAGCTATGGGAATTACGCAGAAAATCACACCCGCTATTATTAATGCATTCGATAAATCCACTCCCGAATCATTTGCATATTTGAATAGTTTATGAATCGATGTAATCAGATGCAAATCTTTCGCAAGTGGGTTACTGACGAATTAGCTGCTCCGATTCGGGGACTGGCAAATATCGAACTGAATTGAATTGAATATAGTAGTATTTAGGCCAAAGGCCAAGCGCTGGGACCTATGAGGTCATTCAGCGCTGGAACGGAAATTGGGAGCAAGAGGTTTGAAAGCTGTAACAGGAGGAAAACGTCAAAGAAAGGCGGTACAGTAAAAGTAATGAAAGGGCTGGCAGCTAGGGGCCGAAGGCACGCTGCAAAGAACCTTAAGTAATGCCTACAGTGCACCACATGAGGGTGCACTGATGGCACTAACCCCCTATGGAGGACTGGTGTATCGGGAATGTTGTATTTATTTTGTTGTGTTTGTTAATGACTGGATAAGACTTTGGTTTTATATAGATTTTATAGTAATAGTTTGTTAAGAAGTATATATCTTAGTTTAACCAGATCACTGAGCTGATTAACAGCTCTTCCAGGGCTGGCCCGAAGGATGGAAATCGGGCTTGGAGTGATGTCTGTTCAAATCGGGCTTTAGATGATAACTGTTCCAATCAGGCCTTGAGATGGTTAAGGATACTATTTATACCTTCAAAAGCCTTGTCATTACGGTAATAAGCCTTAATGAACAGTCTTATCCGATTGTTAGTCTAGAGAAGAGCACAATATTCACCATTTAAGATAATATTTATATAGTATAAAAAATAAGTTTGTTCGGGGAAATCGAGTTTTCTGTACAACGTATAATGCTGTATAAAACCACCAGTTATCACGGGTAGCGTTTCAGTTGATCACCAGATACGTTAGAGTAACGGTGCATCCCATGCCTCCGGCAAGTGCTGCCAGATGCACGATCCATAGCTAACTTTAACCTTAAATAAAATAAAAGCTACTGAGGTTAGAGGGTTGCAATTTGGTATGTTTGATGATTGGAGGGTGGATGATCAAGATATCAATTTGCATCCATCTAGCCTCAGTTTCATTTTAGATCTGAGGGCGGACAGAATGAAGTTAGAACGGACGTACAGACATAACACAACAGTTTTCTTTTACAGAAAACTGAAAATGGAAATAAAGTATTATTCTTCCTGAAACGAACTTCAGAATATTTTAATGTTAGGAAGTCTTCACCATAAAAAAGAGGCCATATTTAATTAAACATTAGGAAATTAGCTTCAAAACTGACAGGAAATTTAGTTTCGTTGTCAACGATGTTTTGTGAGGAAAACACCGCCGGTTCACGCCTCCCAGAGGTATAGTGCCTTAATTAAGGCAAAAGTTCATCCATGTGCGACAAAAGAAAAAAAAAGAAGAAGAAGAAGAAGAAGAAATCTTCAGGTTCAATTTCGCGATATAAAAGACCGTCAACTTAGCTCTCGCCAATCGTCATGAAACTAAATTTGTTCTTTATAAAGCATAATTATGGGATGATTATAGTGTTTTATAGTTTTTATTTTTAGGAACTCAAAATGTGAATTATGCGTTAATTAAAGTTTCTTTTCCTTCGCATATGAACATGATAAGGTTATTTCACTCTGCTTGAAAATTGTTCGTAAAATTAAAATAATCATATTTTTTTATTTATAAAAACTTGATACGTAAATTGAGTTAGATAAGGATTATTTGCTTGTTAAATGAAAATCACAATTGCAATTTAAGTGTTTTATTTGTAAAGATCTCTGTAAATAGACACGGGATTTAAAATTCACTTAGGTTGGATATTGCTCGCAGATTAGTCGCTTAGAGCAATTAAGAGGATTGCTAGTGTTTGGAAATTTATAATTGAAATGTTATGTCCAGTTTTCGAAATACAGCTTTTATTAACTTTCAATATATTGTACAGAAATGATTTACCAAGAAATTGTCTTAGAAATTTTCGAGATTCCACGAAATCAGTTCGAACGTTTCACAAGTTTTTCCTTTACTCATTTCCTCTACAGCCTCATTTCTCTCATACTCATTTTCAAAATGACGTGAAACACGAGAGTTCTTAAATGATTCATTTCCTCTAAAGCCTCATTTCTCTCATACTCATTTCCAAAGGGACATGAAACACGAGAGTTCTTACTTGACTCATTACCTTTTAAGCCTCATTTCTCTCTTACTCATTTCCAAATGGACGTGAAACACCAGAGTTCTTACTTAACTCATTACCTTTAAAGACTCATTTCCCTCATAGTCATATCCAAAAGGACGTGAAACGGCAGCGTTAAACTCATTTCATATCCCATTTCCCGACGCACCTTGCTCGGCCTTTAGCGAGATGACTCCCACGATCATCAAGGCGTGACGTCATTGTCATCATTATCATCATCATATTGTCATTATCATCATTGCCATCATTATCTCATATCCATAGCGTTCCGGGATTGATTTCCAAGGTTTCGTTCAGCCGCTTATAGGGAAATAAATTTTTGTCTTTTCTGTAGAAAGATTTATTGATTTTTAATATTTCTCATTTTATACTTTTGTATTCATGTTCTTTTACCTAAAATTTATTCATTTCATTTATTTTAAGAGTCCGTTTTTATTTTTCCTGTGGAAATGTTATTTTTCTTATCATTTCTACGTTTTTGATAAGTTCATGATAGTGCCTCTCTTGTTTATAATTTATTTTTAATTTTCCATGTAGAGTTTTTGTTTTATTGCTGTCTATTAAAACCTCAATATAAACATTTTTGTCAACTTGGAAGTTATTAATTTCATTTGTTGGGGACCAGGAACAGTAATGTAGTATGTATTTAGAAGTATATTAAGTTAATCAGTCAAACGGTCAGTCTCCAGAAAATAATTCACGCTAATAGTGTAACTGTTCATCTTAAAATGACTTCAATAGCGAATAAAGATTCCATTGAACAAACAAAACGAAATAAAATCTATTCGTCTATAGGTTCTGCCAAAGCACTTTAAATCTTCATTTATTCTCTTTTTAAATATCTCTCAATCGATTTTTATAATCATGACCATAATCTTACTGGATATAATAACTGTCTCTGGATTATGAGGGAAATGAGAGTCTTTTAAGAGTTATAAATTTCGAACCTAAAGATCAATAGAGAAATTTTTTTTGGGGGGAGAACGAAAATATATTTTTGGAAAAAATTGCTCAAAAAGAAAGGAGTTTTCTGAATGGGAGTCCATAACATGTAATTGAGTGTTCTTTCTGCTGTATCTTTGCAATATATTTATGATTAGAGGCCTAGTGTACTGTCATTGGCAAACGCTTGTATTCGTGAATGACTTTTAAACTAGTGTCTTTGTTTTGCTTTTGGAAAAGGGAAATGAAATGAAAAGAGCGAATATGAAAAGTCTCTTTTCGGACGAATAATGCAAAACACAACGTAAAAAATCTGGTTTAAGTCAGTTCGATAAACGAAGTACCCTTTTCTGTACGTATGAATGAGCCATATGAAAAAACTCGTATGCAAATCTAAGCCAGCTTCAGTCTCCTCAGCCAGAATGATAAAAATGAGGAGGGGAAAAACAAGCGGAATGGGAATGAATAGGAATTATCGAAAATGCAAATCTCGCCAGAGCTACGAGAGATACGCCTAACAGAGACCATTGCTGGGAGCTAGAGGGGAAAAAATAAATAAAAAATCCAACAATGAAAATTGTACAGAACTGCGGAATAAAACTGGCGTTTTAAAGCACAGGGTTCAATTTAATTCTTCTGCCCTTTTGTACCCGAAATAGAAAAAAAAAAGGCTTGATCCAACCTCCAGTTTACTCGCGGTGCGTGCTGAAATCTACGGTCAAATAGAGCGTTGTTTCATCAACGAAAATGAAAATAAATACTCCGTATTTTATTAGAAATATTTTTTCTGTTCTGGTAAACATGCACATTATTTAATTTTTACATTTTTATACCAATAAATAAATCATGAAAGTCCTATACTAAACTTCCTGTATCTTTAACTCAACGCGAAAAACACCTTTCTCAGACCTTTTTAGGCTTTCCTACCCCTCCAACAGAAAAAGAAGAAGAAGAACAACAACAACAACAAAGCAGTTTGTAGGCTTACTCCCCGAGTAAGCGAAAACAGAATTTTGCCAGAGGTTTCGTAATAAAGATACGAAATGGAGCAGGAATTATTCTGGAATGGAAAATTGATCATTAGTTTACTTTGGCTGATATTTATCTAAACTTGAGATCTCATATTCCATAAGAAGCCACTGATTTATTCCTAATATTCAGGGTATCTTAAGAACAATGGATCAGGAGAAACTGAGATCTGATAGTCTTTCGTTAGACGCTTAAATTCTCTCGCCAGTTTACAAAAAAACTTTCTGTTCATCATTCTGAACATTTTACCTGTAATGTAATTCATCATGTCACAGGCAACTTAGATACTTATCAATGACATCATAGCATAAGGAAAGTCTTCTAATAATCTGTAGTTATATCTATACTATCGCTCACTACTTTACTTTCATAGCTAGTTTTCCTATCATTCTAAATATATTTATAAGTAACTAATTACATATAAACTACGTTTGAGCATAATGAAAGCATTTCTTTTTCTTCCTTCCACACGTACAGTAACAGTGGAGCTTTTAAACTCACCTTTTCAGTAACTGCACATCCTCTAGATTTACTCAGTAGTTGTCTGCGTATTCCCTTAGTTTACGCATCCAGTGACTGTTCTCTGTAAGTATATAAACGCATCTAGTTAAATGCGTTTCCCATAAATGCACGCAACAAGTAACTGCGTTCCCTGCAAGTTTACGCATCCAGCAACATACATCTATTATGACCTTACACAAAAATTTACAGCGTTCCCTATAAATTTACGATCCAGTAAACATACATTTATCATGGACTTACGCATCAATTAAGTGCCTTACGCATAAATTGAGTACCCAATAAGTTTACGCATCCAGTAACTCCATATCATATACATTTACGCATCAAATAACGGCGTATCGTGCAAATTTACTACACCAAAATCCTAACTGTACGCATTTACACGTGAACCTTGATTCCTATCCTGCCCTATTTTCAAAAAAAATATTGGGCATATATTTTCGACAAGAATTGAAACATTTTACTGGCTCGAATAATTAAAAAAAGGATTAAATGCTAATCCTGAAAATGGAGATTATCAGGGATTACCACGAAGGCGCTGAATAAAAACAGGGCTTTTCATGACCACAGTTTATTCATTTTAGGCGTGATTGAATGGTGGTGTGTAGGGGGGACGGGGCCATTGGGTGATGGAGAGGAGGTGTTAGGAAATTATACAAAATGAAACTTCAGTATGTAAGTGAAAGTAAAGAAAAAAAAATAGTTTTGGGGTATTAAATGAGAATTCCATTCCAAAGGTAAAATTGAATTTTTCTTACAACAACAGCGGCTCTCTCTCTCTCTCTCTCTCTCTCTCTCTCTCTCTCTCTCTCTCTCTCATCTTTTCCTTTCTTTTGCTATTTTTCCTAAAACTGGATCTTTCTTACAACGGCAATAGATCTGATGTCAGAGAAAGAAAGCAGGAAACTCTCTCTCTCTCTCTCTCTCTCTCTCTCTCTCTTATCCTTTCTTTTCCTTTCTTTCTCATTCGAAGAAATTTTCAAAATTATCAATGATTGTTTAAATTTATTGGGATATAATTTTATAACCGGCAAAAGTAAATAAGTTAGTTACTATCATTAAAATAAATGCCTCTTACATTGCCCTCACTAAAAGTCTTACATCTGAATAAATTATATTCAACTGATGTAGCGAACTTGTAGTGAAGTTATATAACGCTTTACAAAAATCTAGATAAAAACCAAGAATCAAATTAGTACTTATGACAATGTGAAAAAGACCTATAAAGATAACACATTACAAAAATTAATCTAAATAATACTTCTCGAAAATTTTAAGTGCTAATGATAGTCTGATAATCCTGGGGTCTAGAACCCAGAGAAATACATCATTATCTAAGCCTGGATTTGACGTCTGATAAATACAGATAGAAATATTGCTACATCTTAAATCAAGCGAGCTAACAGCAACTCAAAAACAATGCTTAAGTAACCTCCATTTGTTTTTGTCTGGCGAACCAGCCAATCATATATATTAGGAGCATAACTTCGAGGTGAGAGATAAGAGTAAGTTTTCGAGGCGTGTAAACAGATGCGGCTTGAAATGGCAAATAATGGTGATAATCCTGTCTATTTTAGTGACTCTCTCTCTCTCTCTCTCTCTCTCTCTCTCTCTCTCTCTCTCTCTCACATCCATCACAGAGCAGCCAGTCATCTGTCAAATTAATCCATGTTTATCCCAAGGAGGTAGGTTTATCCGTTGCGGAACACCAAAAGGCCAATCTCACAGATGGAAAAGGAAAATGAGATTTACAACACCTTTTAACCCACTCTCAGAGAGAGAGAGAGAGAGAGAGAGAGAGAGAAGAGAGAGAGAGAGAGAGAGAGAGCTTATTCTGGCTGGGTGATTCATGTTTAAAGAGTTCGAGAGAAAGAGATCTTTGATGGGAACTGAGGATCTCTTCATTTTAGTAACTATTTTCTAATCTTAAAAGCGCTGTAATATTACAACCCTTCTCCGTTCATTTCGATAAATTACTCACATTTTTATCTATTTCTCTATTTATTAATTTGGTAATTTATATTTTTCTTTCTAATGAACAACGTAATATTCTTTGGAAGTTTGAATTTCAGGTCAATGGCACCAAAGGTGGGTTTGTTTTATATGGATAAGGGTTCATCTTCTTAATAATAATAATAATAATAATATAATAATAATAATAATAATAATAATAATAATAATAATAATAATAATATTTATTAAAAGTAATGGCTACTTCAGCAGCATTACACTTGTAGAGATTCTTCTCTATTTCCCGAATAGCGGCTTTTTCCGTGCTACTTAGACAGGCTAGTAGAGCGCCTATGGAGGTCATGATCAAATACAGAGCCAAAATTGGTGTATATATTTGAATTTTACAGATAAACTATGATACCATAGTTATCAAAGTCATTAACGATATATATATATATGTCTCTCTCTCTCTCTCTCTCTCTCTCTCTCTCTTTCTTGAAGCAAGCGAGCTTTCGTCTGGAGCTGCCAGACATCCTCGGGCTGGAAGCTGAGGGTGGACTGATCTTGAAGCTGTTGTTGTTGTATTAAGCCAACACTTCTTGTTGGCACGGGCCTTTCCCTTGTTCGGCCCGATAGGTGATCTGAAAAAGATTCTTTAGGTACATGGTTAGTTTTTTTGAAATTGGAAATATCTTTAGTTGTAGAGATAGGAGTGGACAGGGGAAGGATGATGGTGTCAGTAAGAGAGGGCCATCATGTCATATTATAGAAGAAGTTTGAATGAGTGTAAGGCTTTTCGAAAATCAGAGAAGCGGTGCAGGTGGGGTTGTCCAACCCTTTACTCCCTTGGGTCCCTGCGGGAGGATTTTAGTTTGTAGGTAAAGTTTTTTAAAAGAATGATGATGGATGATGTGGATAGAGCCTTACAAATGAGGGATGTGATGAGGGTGATTGATTTTATTAGTTTGATTACCTTGGTGGAGGTAGGTTGTAGAGCACCTGGGCATGCTCTTCTAAGTTTTCAATGATTGTCATTGTGACTGTGGCAGCTGCATGCTCAGCATCTTGTGCAGGTATTGCATTTTGTGCTGCACCTCTTAGCTGTGCTGTTTCTCTGCATTTCCAGCAGGTAGTGAAGGAGTGTTGCTGTGTTTCTTCTTGACAGTGTTCACATGGTCTGACACTGTTTTCCACAATTTCCCAGCAGGCTTTATATCCTAGCCTGAGTCTGTGGATGAATCACAGCAAGTTTTCTTGGTGTGTGCCTGTCTATGGGTGAGGAGGCACTAGACCAGTCGATTTCTTATACCATCTGGCAGACGGTGAGTTCTTTTCTACCCACTCACGATGGTCATTATCAATTTTTCTTTGCAGAGTGGTTTCATTGCATTTTTGACTTGTTGCAGTGCAGGTTGTATATGTACTTGCACTCTGTCAATGTGTTTTGTACTTTGGCTAGCTCATCATCCCTCTCATTGCCTGGAATTCCTATGTGACTGGGTATCCAGTTTAAGGTGACAGGTCTTCCTCTTTCGCTGTGCTGGTGTAGCAGTGTTTTTAATTCCAGCCAGCAGTGCCTTATTTTCTTTAATTTTCTGTTGTTGCAGGGCTTGCATTGAGGACTTTGAAGTCTGTGTGGATGATTACAGGCCCTACTTCATTCTCCAGTGAGTACAGCAGTGCCTGTCTTATTGCTGTTAACTCTGTCTGCATAGTGGAGGCGTGGTTGGAGGTCCTCCAGCAGGCTGTGAAGTTTCTTGAATATACTGCAGCTCCCGTAGTTTGATTTCTCAGGATCTACAGTGCCATCAGTGTAGTATGTTGTGCCCCTATGGTCTCATGTTTTCTGATTGCTTCATAGGCTGCCGCCTCTTAGCTCTTCTCCTGTGCAGTCCTCTTTTGCTCTTGGCAGGCTTGTGTATTTGTATATTGTAGTGTCCTTCTTCCTTCAGGGTGGTAGTTGTTGTGTGCCCTGTGTTGTGTCTGGACCTAGTTGCAGCAGTGTTTCTGCCATGCCTAGACTTTTGATGTTGTCACTTTGGTCCTTACCATAGGAACTCGAAGTTTGAATCTGTGGGTGTTTGGCAAGTTCCTCTCTTGCTCTTTCTTAGAGATGGAGTCTCTTTCTGAGAGGAACATCTTGGCCATTGTGCTTACATTTCGCTGTGCAATCCTATCCTCTAGCTTTGGCAGGTTAGTTTCAAGCCTTAGGTTGCACAGTCTTGTCCATGTAGGTGCTCCTAGCATGAGTCTCATTGCATTGTTTTGAATGACCTCCAGTGATTCTTTCTGAGCCTCTGTCAGCCTTATCAGAGTGGGGGCAGCATAGTCCACCAATGTTCTGGTGCAGGCTAGGTAGTACTTCCTTTTGTATGTGTTCATTTGCTCCTTCCTTCAGGGATGACATGTATCTCATGGCAGCAAGTCTTGCATTTGCTCTTTCTCTCAAGTACTTGATTTCTTCCTTGAAAGTTAGCTGCTGATCTATTACAACTCCTAAGTACATGTAGCTGTCTACCCACTTCTATGGGCTCAGCTCCTATTGTTAGTGGTTGCAGCGGTCTGTGGGCTTTTATTGTCATGGCCTTTGTTTTATTTATGTTTATTTTTAGGCCTAGCTCATTTGATTTATTGTTGATGTCATTGAGTGCCCTTTGCATTCTGGGTACTCTAACAGCTCCTCTTGCTACTACACACACATCATCGGCATAGATGAAGATTTCTACGCCTTCTGGAAGCTGCAGGGAGGCTATATTCTCCATTGGTATATTAAATAAAAATGGACTCAGAATTCCTCCCTGAGGGGTGGTGCCATTTTCCAAGTCGTGGAATGTAGACATCACTCCTTGGAATTTTACTCTGGCCTGCCTTCTCAGCACGTAGTTTTTTGTCCAGGCAAGTAAGTGTCCTTGGGACTCCCTTCCTTACTACTGATTGTAGTATTGCTGCTGGACTGGCTAGTTCAAACGCCTTTTCAAAATCTATGAAGACTACTGGTGGCCTTCTTCTGATTTATATAGCTGAGAACATCTGTTATGCACTCTGTAGTTCCGACTCCTTCCTGATATGCATATAGCTGCTTGTGCAGTGGACCAATCTTGTACTTCATTCTATTTAGTACCATTTTTTCTCCAGTTTTCTCAATGCATGACACCAATGTGATTGGTCTTGGGTTCTCTGGATCTTTAGGTTTGGGGATTGGCTGCGTGTCCTGCTGCTGCCAGGTTTGTGGTCTTGTGTGCTCGATGTGTGTTTGTTCATGATTCTCAGAAAGGCTGTTTCTCCTGCAGGACCCATTTTGCTGATCATGGTGTATGTTATCCTATCTGCTCCTGGTGCTGTGTCTGCCAACTTTAAAAACTGCTTTCAGTTCCTCTACTGTGTAAGGGATGTCAGTATCGTCTGGTCTGTGGCAGGTCGCATCGATCTCCTCCCATCGAATCGGTGCTAGTTGATCCTGATTCTTCTTGTTTCAGGGGAGAGGTTACCTGAGCTAGTCCTATTGGCGAAGGATGTTGCCAGTCTTTCCGCTTCTTCTAGTGGGTGAGGGTGATTTGCTACGGGTGTTCTCATTCTTTCCTCGGCTACTCTGTTCAGCAGCCACTTCCATAGCTCCGAGAGAGATGTTGTACTGTGATAGTTTTGTACACCATTCCATCCACTTTTCAATTCTTATCTCTTGCAGCTGCTGATGAACAATCATTTTTGACTGCTTGTAGTAGTTCCCTGTTTTCTGTTGTCCTTCTTTCCTATAAATTTTTGTTACCCTGTTCAGTAGGGTTTTCAGTCTTCTTACTTCTGGGCAGTAGTACCAGGAGTCTTTGTAGGTGTGGTCTCTTCTTCCTACTCTCATGGGCATTGCCCTGTTTGCAGCATTGTGTATAGCCTCAACTAGATCTTTTTCTAGCCGATCTATGTCTTCTGGAGGTGTGTATTGTGCTGACCCACTCTTCGAGGGCTAGACGCAAACACAACCCAAATCTGCTAGTCTTGGTTCCATGTCGGAGGGGTGGCGGTATTGGCGGTAGTTGCTGCATCTCCAGCTCTGTTACTGTGGCAAAGTGGTCGCTCACTAATGTCGTGTGTACTTGCCACCTTGTTAGGTGTCTGATTATTGTTTGGTGGCAAATGTCAAATCTAATCTGCCTCCTCTTTATGTGTGTAGGTTGCCCTGAGTTGAGTAGTGAGACTCCTTCAACTCATCTAGAGAGAAGGCTATGTGCTCTCCAGGTTGGTTTTGTACCCGATGGGGATGATAGCAGAGGGTGATGCGCGGTTGAAGTCCCCACATAATTGTTGGTGATTCTGCTGCATGTGGCGAAGAGCTGTGTGAGCTGCAGTTCTCCTGGTTCTTCTCTATGTATTTTTTCTATATATGTTGTATATATCTATCCTCTGGTTTAGCAGTGTGATTCTCACGGCTAGGGTTTCCACATTGTTGCCACAGGGATTGGGTGTGTGTTTCTTGCTGTTGGATTGAATTCTTGACGAGAATTGCCAATCCTCTGTCTGTGCCTACGCATGGGGTTGTGTAGACATTATATCCAGTTATTCTGAATTTTGTCCCAGTTGTTAGCATGGTTTCTTGCAGTAGAATGATGTCCACATTTTCTGTTTTGCAGACTGCAATTAGTGTAGCTGCCTTTGTCCTTATTCCACCAGCGTCCCAAATTGATGATTTTTCAGCATGATTGGTACGTTGAGGAGAACTGTCTGGGGTCCCTTGGAGGTGCGAATGTTATTCCAGTTTCCTCTGTCATGCCTTCAGTGGTTGATGGTGATGATGAGGGTGAGTTGGATGAGTTGAGGGTGTGGTTTATTTGGTCAGAGGATGTGGAAGGTGAGGGGTTGAGGGCGGATGTGGAAGGTAGAGGTGAGGGGGTTTGAGGAGTGGGTTTTGGTGCAGCTTGGGTCGCTGCCTCCTGCTAGTGGTAGAGGGGGAGGGGGACTTGGAAGCTCCTTTGATGAAGCTCTTAAGAAGTACATCTATGCACTCTTGGATAGTTTCTGCATTGATGTCTCCCTTATGATGCGTTTGGAGAAGTCTGTCAATCTGTCCCCTGAGATCGACTGTTTTGATGTATATAGACCTTGGCAATGGCTTAGGTGCCTGTGGATTTGTTTGCTGGGGGGAGGGTCTTCTTGATGCAGACCTGGAGCTGTTCCATTTCCTGCTGGGTCCTGCTTCCCTCCTGGATTCCTCCAGCTCTTCCCTGGTATAGAACCTTCTTCTGGGCTGAGGTTTTGGTGCTGCCCTTCCTCTTGACAAGCTCCCTCTCTCTTCTGGTTTCTTTGGGCAGAGTGGCCTTTACTCTTGCCAGTCTCTCCGGGCATCCCCAGGCCATGGCGATGTGTGCCTTGCCGCAGTTGGGGCACTTCGGTGTTGTGGTCTCCCCTGCTTTCCCTTTGGCAATGCAGTCTTCAGTTGGATGTTTCCTGCTGCATATTGCACAGGTCTCTTGCTTTGCCTGACATTGGCTCTTGTGGTGCCCAAATTTCTGGCACTTGAAGCACCTTAGGGGTTCCGGGTAGTAAGTTTTCACCCCATATCTCCCGAACACTCCCAGATCAACTCTTTCGGGATGGTCCATACGAAGGTGACTAGTACAGCCTTGGTAAGTATACCTTGTTTATTCTTCATTCTAATCGCAGCTGTCACAATTGGCTGCGCTCGTTAGGTGGCTTTCAGCATTTCAGTGGGTATTCCACCACTACTACTGCTTTCTTAATTCTCTCTTCTTCTTTCAGTTCCTTGATGTTGATTGCTGTCGTGTTCCTCAGGTGATGATCGTTTTCGTATCTCTGGATGAGATGGTCCACTGACCCTGCTTATTGGGCTTGGCTTGAAATTGCAGGTTTTTGAACCTGGTCTGGAAGGCTGCTATGGCTCTGAATCCTTCAGCTGAATTGTTTGCAGTGACCCTGAAGTGGGTCATTTTTTCCCTGATTTTGGTTTCCATTAGCGTTCTTTTCCGGAGCATTCTCCTTAAAGCTGGTTTCTTCTCCTGCTTTCTTGTTCTTTTTGAGGTAACGGTGGTCCACTCCTGGTCGTCGTCGTCCTCCTTCGTCTCTTTTTCCTTAGGTCTTCAGTCGCTTCCATCTTGGTGGTCACTTCTTGTTCTTGAATTCGTTGAGGTTCCATGTCCGTCATCGTTAGGGTGCTTCCAAGTCAAAAGAGGGGGTTGAAGGATAGGCAGTGTGCCTGGTTTAGGTTGTCCAACCCTTTAAGCCCGTAGGGCACCAGACAAAGTGAAAGTTAGAGTGGAAAAATGAAATTAAAGAACCTGAAACTGTAATCAATTATTGTTATTATTATTATTATTATTACTTTCTGACTCTTTTTTACTTTATTGTTATTATTATTATTATTACTGTAACAATATATATATATAGTATATATATATATATATATATATATATATATATATATATATATATATATATATATAATAATAAAATTACTTGTGCTTTACTTTACTCTACTTGACTTTCTTTTACTTACTACTTTACTTTTATTACTATTTTATCTTTCTAATGCTGTTTTAATATAGTTTAATTATTATTATTATTATTGTAATATTTTCTTTTCTGCTTGAAGGGGGCCCTATCTATCCTATTAGTAACTGTTTACTGACTGCAGCAGTTGCAGCTGGGGATCTCCTTACTGCTCTCCGAGCACTAAGACGACCCAGCAGTCAAGTCCCTACAGTCAGGGAGGTCCTTAAGATGGGGAAGGAATAATAAAACACAAAACAGTTTACTGTTTTCAAGTCACACACTCACACTCACAACTTTTCTCTTGGCTTATAGTGCCAATCCTTTCAACCACCTATCTCCTATCCTAGGTTCTTGGCTTATAGGCGCCAAGCCTATCAGCCCTGTGCCACTTGCCACAGACGGCGAGAGTGGGAGATTTTGACTCTTGGGTCCTGCTTCAACTGGAGTTTTAAGACCACAACGGCTACCAGATTTTCCACAGGAGAGTCTGTTAGTAATGGAAGGTTATTTAGAAGTAGAGACTTATTTAAAGGTCAGTCGTTATTTCCTTATAATATTGGCTGAAACTCAGCAATAATTACTAGGCAAAGCCTTCAAAATTTGCAGCAGGCGACGCTGGGGGCGCCCTTCGGTAGTCTACTCTGCAGCAGAGGCAGCAGGGGCGGCCCCTACAGGAGAGCAGACAGCAGGCAGCAGCGGCGGCGGCGGCGGCGGCGGCAGCAGCAGCAGCAGCAGTCGACAGGCCCTTGGGAAGCAGCAACGGCGGCAGAAGTCGTCGGCAGGCCCTCGGGAATCGGCAGCGGCAGCAGCAGCAGGCAGTATCCAGCAGCAGTCGGCAGGCAGGTCTCAGGGAGGAGAAGTTCTTTCCTTCACTGTGGGGATCAGTGAGAGAAATGCCATATGGATCTTGAAGCGGTGTCCGT
>NC_061103.1:38627368-38647368 GCF_015104395.2 Macrobrachium nipponense
AAAGAAGGAAACTGAAGGAATGATAACAGCGGCACAAGATCATGCCCTAAGAACCAGGTATGTTCAAAGAACGATAGACGGAAATAACATCTCTCCCATATGTAGGAAGTGCAATACGAAAAATGAAACATAAACCACATAGCAAGCGAATGCCCGGCACTTGCACAGAACCAGTACAAAAGAGGCATGATTCAGTGGCAAAGCCCTCCACTGGAGCCTGTGGAAGAAACATCAGCTACCTTGCAGTAATAAGTGGTACGAGCACCAACCTGAAGGAGTGATAGAAAACGATCAAGCAAAGATCCTCTGGGACTATGGTATCAGAACGATAGGGTGATACGTGCAAACAGACCAGACGTGACGTTGATTGACAAAGTCAAGAAGAAAGTATCACTCATTGATGTCGCAATACCATGGGACACCAGAGTTGAAGAGAAAGAGAGGGAAAAATGGATAAGTATCAAGATCTGAAAATAGAAATAAGAAGGATATGGGATATGCCAGTGGAAATCGTACCCATAATCATAGGAGCACTAGGCACGATCCCAAGATCCCTGAAAAGGAATCTAGAAAACTAGATGCTGAAGTAGCTCCAGGACTCATGCAGAAGAGTGTGATCCTAGAAACGGCACACATAGTAAGGAGAGTGATGGACTCCTAAGGAGGCAGGATGCAACGGAACCACACTACTAAATAAATACCACCCAGTCGAAATTGGAGGACTGTGATAGAGCAAAAAAAAAAAAATAAAAAAAAAAAAAAAATAAAAAAAAATAATTAATAGGGTTCTATCAGATAGCATAGTAGAGGTATAATGATTAATAAATCTGTTCCATTTGAAAAAATTTTTTTTATCATATTTGATCATTAATCATAAAACCATTGACTTTGCAAAAATATGAGTGCTCAACTTTTTTATTTTTTATATAGATACCACCAAACCACACACAAGAGTTTTGGGCTTCATTACAGCCCATTCATATTTTCAATTCGAAAACAGACATTGATATAAAAGCAAAACTATGATGGCTTGTCGACAGGTCATTACCTAACCCCCGACAGTCGTGCATGAATATTCAACGCCTATTTGTCATTTCAATATATGCCTCGTTTCAGTATTACCATTCCATATTTACCATCCCAAATTTCCCATTCCATATTACCATCCCATATTACCCTCTTCCATTTGGTCCAGCCATCAAAGATTTTATATTTAGCTTTTACAGAGCAATGCATTACTGCATGTATCGGTCAGTGAGCTCTCTCTCTCTCTCTCTCTCTCTCTCTCTCTCTCTCTCTCTCTCTCTCTTCCAGACAGATAACTCTATCGTCTTTAATACTTTTTTTATCCTAATCTCTCTCTCTCTCGTCTCTCTCCTCTCTCTCTCTCTCTCTCTCTCTCTCTCTCCAGACAGATAACTCTAGCGTCTTTTATCCTAAGGCTCTCTCTCTCTCTCTCTCTCTCTCTCTCTCCAGACAGACAACTCTAGCGTCTTTAATACCTTTTTATCCTAAGGCTCTCTCTCTCTTTCTCTCTCTCATCTCTCTCCAGACAGATAACTCTAGCGTCTTTAATACCTTTTTATCCTAAGGCTCGCTCTCTCTCTCTCTCTCTCTCTCATCGTCTCGTCTCTCTCTCTCTCTCTCTCCAGACAGATATCTCTAGCGTCTTTAATACTTTTTATCCTAACTCTCTCTCTCTCTCTCTCTCTCTCTCTCTCTCTCTCTCTCTCTCCAGACAGATAACTCTAGCGTCTTTAATACTTTTTATCCTAACTCTCTCTCTCTCTCTCTCTCTCTCTCTCTGTGTGTGTGTGTGTGTTTTGTGTAACAATGCGGTCCCAATTAATGCTATTGCAGATGTATCAAATCAGCTTTGTCAATATTGTTGACAAAGCAGAGGCCTGCCCTAAAGCAACAGACTCCTCGTTTAATGCATGGTGGGTTGCAAAGCCATTGCAGTGCTTTGCTTTTGCATTTTATTCATTGTATGTTGCAATAAGGCTTCCGGGAATTAAAACTTTTTTTTTTTTTCTAAGAATAAGGATGTGATCCTGGAATGATTTCAGTGAATGCAACGTAGCTTCATATTCTCACCGATGTCAGGTCATAGCTAATGAGATAGTGAGGATTATTATTATTATTATTATTATTATTATTATTATTATTCAGAAGATGAACCCTTTTCACATGGAACAAGCCGACAGGGGCCACTGACTTGAAATTCAAGCTTCCAAAGAATACTTGTTCATTCGAAAGAAGTAACGAAAGATACAGAAGATAAATTCAAATAAAGAAAGAGATGAGTTATTAGAAAAGAAAAGTCATTTCACAATCTGAGAAAAGGTAAAAATGTAAGTACATCGTTGAGATACAGGGAGAATGGCTGAAGGGTAGTAAGGCATTGCATCTTCTCTCGAAATTGAGAGGTTCCAGTCGCCGGTCACTCGTCAATTTTGATAAAAAGGTTATTGACATCTACATAAAACAGTCTTGACCAGAAACGTCAGATAACAAACGACCCCATTTCTCCAGAGATCGAATAATTATTGCAGAATGTTCATCCGTTAAAGGACAGATCGAAAGACCACGAAATTCTCTGGAATGCATCAGACGAAGTCAGTGGACTAACAGCTAACTGAAGGCTCCCCTGAAAGAGAGGTAAATAGAAACATCAGGTTACTTGCTGAAAAGGCAAACTCATCTGAGTTCATTGAGTCGTTTCAGGACTGAATTTGCATGGAATGAAATGAAATCTTCCTTCCTTCCCCCCCCCCCCCCCCCCCCCCCCCCCCCCCCCCCCCCCCCCCCCCCCCCCCCCCCCACCCCGCCACCCACCACAACCCCACACCCTTTCCAATATGTAGGAACGGTACCCTACAGCAGCTTCGAGAGAGGATTATTTCTCTCTCTCTCTCTCTCTTTTATCCTTTGTACTAGACATGAGAGAAATTCTTATGAGTGGTTGCGTGCTTTGGATTAGGATTGTCCGGAGAGAGAGAGAGAGAGAGTTGACCTTGAACTGATCATATATATATATGTGTGTGTGTGCATGTGTTTATATATATATATATATATATATATATATATATATATATATATATATATATATATATATATATATATATATATATATATATTTAACCCTCTTTTATTTGGCCCAGCCATCAAAGATTTTATATTTAGCTTTTACAGAGCAATGCATTACTGCATGTATCGGTCAGTGAGCTCTCTCTCTCTCTCTCTCTCTCTCTCTCGCTCTCTCTCTCTCTCTCTCTCTCTCTGGAAAGCACTAAAGAAAGATCGGAGATTCAAAACACAAGATAGAACGATTAATGCAAAACATTTTCCCCTTCAAGCTCAAGACAATAGCTTCCTCCAAATGTCGAAGAAACGAAAGAAAGCAAATCGTAACACGCCAATAAACTCGAAATTTCGGTGCATAAACTCAGGAATTTAAAAATCTCACCGTTATTTCTGCAGACCTGTGCAGTAACTACAAAAAAGAAAAAAAAAAAACGAAACTTGGAATGCAAATATTGTATATTCCAGAACCTCGCTCGGAACCTTTCATATTTTAGCCGAGGTTTTGTTTCATTCTTATTGAGTTTCTTTTTTACTTTTATTTGTATTTTTTTCCTTTTTTTAAATTAAAGCTTATGGAATATGTTTTTATTTTTTTTATTATATGCAGATAAGATATCTCATTTAGAAGTTAAATCGTTTCTTTGTGATATTTTGTCGCATTAGCCAGAAATTCTTTTACTTTTTATCTGCACAATACATTAGTTAATTATATATATATATATATATATATATATATATATATATATATATATATATATATATATATATATATATATATATACATATATGTATGTATGTATATATATCATATATATTTATATATATATTTTTTTTTATATATATATTATATGTACGTACTTATATGTATATGTGTGTGTTTGTTTGTGTGTGTGCATGTGTATTACTTAAAATCCCAGACCTTATTAAATTAAATTTTTATAAAACCTTGCATGCCTCCCGACTTTACCATGACTGATCTCAAAATATTTTAGCGTATTTTTCGATAATTATAGAAGAAAATCTCAGTGTCGATGATTTTCCTAATTAATTATAAGAGGCGAAGTGAAGGAGGTTAAAAAAAGCAGTTTCAAAAATGAGCACGGGAACAAACTACTTGCTCTCTCTCTCTCTCTCTCTCTCTCTCTCTCTCTCTCTCTCTCTCTCTCTCTCTCTCTCTCTCCTAGAAGATGGTTAAATTCCGACATTTTTTCCGGGGTGGGGGGCGGTGAGAGTGTTAGGATACGAATGTACCTAGTATGTTAAAAAAATTTTTACCGTGATAAGTGTCCTTTACTGGAATTTAATACTTAGACATTTGCTCTCTCTCTCTCTCTCTCTCTCTCTCTCTCTCTCTCTCTCAACAGAAGGTTGGCATTTCGATATTTTTTGGGGACCTATTGGGATTTACTAGTACAGAAAAACAAGTAAAATTCAAAATAAAAATGTTTCAGTAAACTGTAGTTATACAATTGAGTACAAGACAATTAACTCATGTAAATATAATGAACCATAAAAGTTAAATAAAATGGTACACATGAATTATAACAACGATCCACTCTCCATAGACAAAACAAGCAAAACTGCCTTTTGAGAATCCCAGTATAAACAGAGATAAAAATTACGATGGCACATAAAATCCAAACAAAGCATTTTCCAGAGACAGACTTTAGCCCTATGGCAATATTCTTGACAGCCAAATAAAGTCCAGAGTAGCGAAGGTCGCCGGAAAGTCAGAAACAAAATAAAATATTAGGAAATCCTTCAGGAGGAAGAGGCAGTATTTCTGTGACTACAGTAGACAAATGTAGTACATTCCAACAATTTTGGTGGAATCTGGAAAGGACCATCCGAGCTTGTTGCGAGAATATACGTCATTGTTTAAGGGACTTTCCAGGACCATTAGGGTAATTTGAGTGACAGAGAGAGAGAGAGAGACCCGAGAGAGGACGAGTGGAGAGAGAGAGAGAGAGAGAAATGCTGTTTGTGCCGTTTACCTGACGATTATAAAGGTAAGGTACGAATAGAGAGACCGAGAGAGCGAGAGAGACGCTGTTGTGCCGTTTACCTGACGATTATAAAGGTAAGGTACGAATAGAAAGAGAGAGAGAGAGAGAGATGTGTGAGAGAGAGAGAGAGAGAGAGAGAGAGAGAGAGAGAGAGAGAGAGAGATAAACCCTTATCTCTATTAATGCCTCTTCAAATTTACGATTTTGTAAACCAATTCCCAGCGTTCTCGGACTGCGACTGAACAAGAGTAAAAATGAAACCATTTGAAAATTTAAGAAAATCTTTAAAAAGTAAAAAATCCAATTGGAAATGTGAGAAAATTTTTAAAACAATAACAAAGTCCATTTGAAAACTTAATATAATCTTTAAAAGAAAAAAAACAAAAATCCAATCGAAAATGTAAGAAAATCTTGAAAAAAATATAAGATAAACCATTTGAAAATTTTTTGTTTCAGAAAATATTTAAAAGATCAAAAAAAAAATTCTCGATTTGATAACAAAAATCCATTTGAAAATTTAAGACTAATCAATAAAAAAGTAAAAAAAAAAAAAATCCAATTGAAAATGTTAGAAAATCTTTAACAATAAAAAAAAACATTTGAAAATTTAAGAAAAACTTTTAACAAATTGTTTTTAAATGTCAATTTGATAAATCTAGGAAGATAATTTCCAAAATATCTGTAAAATCATCGAAGACGAAATAATGAGACCCGATCGAAATGGCAGCAGCTGATTGCAACGAAAAGAGGGGGAGGGGCAGGGGGCAGGAAGAGAGGGAGGGTGGAACAGGGGGAGGGGGCGGGGATGGGGGTAGGGGAGGTTAGTTCGTGACCTGCGGATGACATTTATTAAAATATGAAGCCATAAATCTCATGATTTTCTGAATGGCGAAATCCAATTTCACAGGGCGAGTCGAAGCATCGACGGTCATCGAAGGTCACTCGCCAATATCCGTTTTTCGTACTTGTGCTTCGTCATACTGAGTGTATCGGACTGAGAGTGAACTCAGACTGAGAGTGATCAGTCTAAGAGTGATCTCTGACTGAGAGTGATCTCAGTCTGAGAAAATAACCTCAGACTGAGAAGAGCAACCAGATTAACACAATATCCCCTCATCCACAGAAACCACATCATCAGACATTCTCTCTCTCTCTCTCTCTCTCTCTCTACCAGTATAACAAATTATGCTTGGAAAACTCTGGCCTACAATCCTTATCTAAAGAGAGAGATTGAGAGAGAGAGAGAGAGAGAGAGAGAGAGATGAGAGAAGAGAGAGAGAGTCCCAAAATATTCGTGGATGCCGGCCTTCTTTTAGGCTACGCTTGTGCCACCTGTTCATGACACGAATTACTGATGAATTGTGAGAGAATCTGGCTGAAAAGAGGATTCTTGTCTGTGGTCTCTTATCTGTGTTCCCCCCCGACTGACTTTCCAGTAGGATCAAAGGGCTGTAGGTACATATAGGTACTGGTCCTGTGGATAAGAACACGAGTGTGAGTATTCATATATCTGTACACGGACGCAGGTCGTATTTCTTTCTATTTTTATCAAGATTTTAAGATTTCAAAGTATATAATTATTATCATTATTATTATTATTATTATTATTATTATTATTATTATTATTATTGATTATAGACACATAAATATTTATTAAATATGTTATACGTTAGAAGAGGGGGGGGGTTTTGTTTTAATTTTTTTCAAGATTTTTAAAATTTTAAAGTAATTTATTTTTATTGAGATTGTTATTGTTATTATTTTTATTATTATTATTATTCTATTATTATTATTATTATTATTATTTTTTAATTTTTTTAATTTATTTTTTTATCCACAGCCCTCCAATTCGACTGGATGGCATTTATAGTGTGGGGTTCCGGGTTGCATCCTGCCTCCTTGGAGTCCATCACTTTTCTTACTATGTGCGACGTTTCCAGGATCACACTCTTTTGCATGAGTCCTGGAGCTACTTCAGCCTCTAGTTTTTCCAGATTCTTTTTCAGGGATCTTGGAATCGTGCCTAGTGCTCCTATGATTATGGGTACGATTTCCACTGGCATTTCCCATATCCCTCTTATTTCTATTTTCAGATCTTGATACTTATCCATTTTTTGTCCCTCTCTTTCTCTTCAACTCTGGTGTCCCATGGTATTGCGACATCTAGAGTGATACTTTCTTCTTGACTTTGTCAATCAACGTCACGTCTGGTCTGTTTGCACGTATCACCCTATCCGTTCTGATACCATAGTCCCAGAGGATCTTTGCGTGATCGTTTTTTCTATCGCTCCTCAGGTTGGTGCTCGTACCACTTATTACTGCAAGGTAGCTGATGTTTCTCGCACAGGCTCCAGTGGAGGGGATTTTGCCACTGAATCATGCCTCTTTTTGTACTGGTTCTGTGCAAGTGCCGAGCATTCACTTGCTATGGGGTTTATGGTTTCATTTTTCATTTATTGCACTTCCTACATATGGGAGAGATGTTATTTCCGTCTATCGTTCTTTGAACATATCTGGTTTCTTAGGGCCTGATCTTGTGCCGATGTTATCATTCCTTCAGTTTCCTTCTTTAGCTCTCCCCTCTGTAGCCATTGCCAATTGTCATCGCTGGCTAGTTCTTTAGTCTGTCTCATGTATTGTCCGTGCATTGGTTTATTGTGCCAGTCCTCTGTTCTGTCTGTCTTTCTCCTGTCTCTGTATATTTCTGGGTCTTCGTCTACTTTTATTAGTCCTTCTTCCCATGCACTCTTTAGCCACTCGTCTTCACTGGTTTTCAGATATTGCCCCAGTGCTCTGTTCTCAATGTTGACGCAGTCTCTATACTTAGTAGTCCTCTCCCTCCTTCCTTTCGTGTTATGTATAGTCTGTCCGTATTTGCTCTTGGGTGTAGTGCTTTGTGTATTGTCATATGTTTCCTCGTTTTCTGATCTATGCTGCGGAGTTCTGCCTTCGTCCATTCCACTATTCCTGCGCTGTATCTGATTACTGGCACTGCCCATGTGTTTATGGCTTTTATCATATTTCCGGCGTTGAGTTTTGACTTGAGTATCGCCTTGAGTCTCTGCATATATTCTTTCCTGATCGTGTCCTTGTCATTCTCTTGGTGTTTTATATCCCCCTCCTTCCATTATTCCCAGGTATTTGTATCCTGTCTCATCTATGTGTTTGATGTGCTCCCATCTGGTAGCTTTATCCCTTCAGTTCTCGTTACTTTGCCTTTTTTGTATGTTGACTAAGGCGCAATTTTCTATTCCAAACTCCATCCTGATGTCCCCAGCTACAATCCTTACAGTCTGGATTAGGGTATCTATTTACTTGATGCTCTTACCATACAGTTTGATGTCGTCCATGAACATCAGATGGTTGATTCTGTTGCCTCTTTTCTTGAGTTGGTACGCGGCATCCATCTTCTGTAGTACTTTTGTCATGGGAATCAGGCTACTACGAAGAGTAGTGGGGTACAGTGAGTCGCCCTGGAAGATCCCTCTCCTGATATTAACCTCTGCTCGTCTTATTCCAGAGCTTGTAAGTATTGTATTCCAGTTGCGCATTGTATTATTGAGGAAGCTGATGGTGTTTTTCCTCTGCCCCATATATTTTCAGGCAATCTATTAGCCATGTGTGTGGTATCATGTCGAAGGCTTTCTTATAGTCTATCCATGCCATGCTTAGGTTGGTTTTCCTTCTCCTACTGTTCTTCATTACCATTTTGTCTATCAGGAGCAGGTCTTTTGTACCCTACACTTCCTTCTGCAGCCTTTCTGTTGGTGGGGGAGGGTGTTTGTCTCCTCTAGGTAGTTATATAGCCTTTCACTGATGATACCTGTTAGTACTTCCACATTATTGGTAGGCAGGTGATAGGCCTGTAGTTACTGGCTATATTTCCCTTACTCTTGTCTTTTTGTACTAAGGATGTTCTTCCTGTGGTCATCCATTTGGGTGCTTGGTGATTTGAGATACAATGCTGGAGTTGTTCTGCTATTCGTGGGTGTAGGGCCTTGAAGTTTTTCAGCCAGTATCCATGACTTCATCGGACCTGGGGCTTTCCAGTTTGGCATTTTCTTTAGTTGATGTCTGACTGTCTGTCGTGATGGTCTGTGAATCTTTGTTTTATTTTCCTGTTTCTTCTTTCCTTGACTTCCTGGAGCCATGTTGCATGTTTGTTGTGTGATATATTATTATTATTATTATTATTATTATTATTATTATTATTATTATTATTATTATTATTATTATTATTCAGAAGATGAACCCTTATCCATATAAAACAAACCCACCTTTGGTGCCATTGACCTGAAATTAAAACTCCCAAAGAATATTACGTTGTTCATTAGAAAGAAAAATATAAATGACCAAATTAATAAATAGAGAAATAGATAAAAATGTGAGTAATTTATCGAAATAAACGGTGAAGGCTTGTAATATTTACAGCGCTTTTAAGATTAGAAAATAGTTACTAAAATGAAGAGATCCTCAGTTCCCATCAAAGATCTCTTTCTCTCGAACTCTTTAAACATGAATCATCCAGCCAGAATAAGCTCTCTCTCTCTCTCTCTCTCTCTCTCTCTCTCTCTCTCTCTCTCTCTCTCTCTCTCTCTCTCTCTCTCTCTGAGAGTGGGTTAAAAGGTGTTGTAAATCTCATTTTCCTTTTCCATCTGTGAGATTGGCCTTTTGGTGTTCTGCAACGGATAAACCTACCTCCTTGGGAAAAACATGGATTAATTTGACAGATGACTGGCTGCTCTGTGATGGATGTAAGAGAGAGAGAGAGAGAGAGATGAGAGAGGAGAGAGAGAGAGTCACTAAAAAAACAGGATTATCACCATTATTTGCCATTTCAAGCCGTATCTGTTTACACACCTCGAAAACTTACTCTCATCTCTCACCTCGAAGTTATGCTCCTAATATATATGATTGGCTGGTTCGCCAGACAAAAACAAATGGAGGTTACTTAAGCATTGTTTTTGAGTTGCTGTTAGCTGGCTTGATTTAAGATGTAGCAATATTTCTATCTGTATTTATCAGACGTCAAATCCAGGCTTAGATAATGATGTATTTCTCTGGGTTCTAGACCCAAGGATTATCAGACTATCATTAGCACTTAAAATTTTCAAGAAGTATTATTTAGATTTATTTTT
Organism: Macrobrachium nipponense; assembly: GCF_015104395.2. Taxonomy (NCBI): domain Eukaryota; kingdom Metazoa; phylum Arthropoda; class Malacostraca; order Decapoda; family Palaemonidae; genus Macrobrachium; species Macrobrachium nipponense. The sequence continues at coordinate 38,637,600 of NC_061103.1, forward strand.
GTAATGTGTTATCTTTATAGGTCTTTTTCACATTGTCATAAGTACAAATTTGATTCTTTGTTTTTATCTAGATTTTTGTAAAGCATAACTTCACTCTAAGTTCGCTACATCAGTTGAATATAATTTATTCAGATGTAAGACTTTTAGTGAGGGCAATGTAAGTGGTATTTATTTTAATGATAGTAACTAACTTATTTACTTTTGCCGGTTATAAAAGTTATATCCTAATAAATCTAAACCATCATTGATAATTTTTACAATTTTTTCGAATGAGAAAGAAAGAAAAAGAAAGGATAAGAGAGAGATGAGAGAGTTTCCTGCATTCTGTCTCTGACATCAGATCTATTGCCATTGTAAGAAAGATCCAGTTTTAGGAAAAATAGCAAAAGAAAGGAAAAGATGAGAGAGAGAGAGAGAGAGAGAGAGAGAGAGAGAGAGAGAGAGAGAGAGAGAGAGAGAGCCGCTGTTGTTGTAAGAAAAATTCAATTTTAAGTTCGGAATGGAATTCTCATTTAATGCCCCAAAACTATTTTTTTTTTTACTTCCGTACTGAATGTTTCGTTGTGTATAATTTCCTAACACCTTCACCCACGGGCACCCCATCCCCCCCCCCCCCCCCCCCCCCACCACCCCGCCATTCAATCACGCCTAAAAGGAATAAACTGTGGTCATGAAAAACCCTGTTTTTATTCACGCCTTCGTGGTAATCCCTGATAATCTCCATTTTCAGGATTAGCATTTAATCCTTTTTTAATTATTCGAGCCAGTAAAATGTTTCAATTCTTGTCGAAGATATAAGCCCAATATTTTGTTTGAAAATAGGTCAGGATAGGAGTCAAGGTTCACGTGTAAATGCGTACAGTTCGGATTTTGGTGTAGTAAATTTGCACGATACGCCGTTACTTGATGCGTAAATGTATATGATATGGAGTTACTGGATGCGTAAACTTATTGGGTACTCAATTAATGCGTAAGGCACTTAATTGATGCGTAAGTCCATGATAAATGTATGTTTACTGGATCGTAAATTTATAGGGAACGCTGTAAATTTTTGTGTAAGGTCATAATAGATGTATGTTGCTGGATGCGTAAACTTGCAGGGAACGCAGTTGCTTGTTGCATGCATTCATGCGAAACGCATTTAACTAGATGCGTATACTTACAGAGACACAGTCACTGGATACGTGAACTAAGAGGATACGCAGACAACTGCTGAGTAAATCTATGGGATGTGCAGTCACTGAAAAGGTGAGTTTAAAAGCTCCACTGTTACTGTACGTGTGGAAGGAAGAAAAAGAAATGTTTTCTTTATGCTCAAACGTAATTTATATGTAATTAGTTACTTATAAATATATATAGAATGATAGGAAAACTAACTATGAAAGAAAAGTAGTGAGCGATAGTATAGATATAACTACAGATTATTAGAAGACTTTCCTTATGCTCAGAAGTCATTGATAAGTATCTAAGTTGCCTGTGACATGATGAATTACATTACAGGTAAAATGTTCAGAATGATAAACAGAAAGTTTTTTTGTAATGTGGCGAGAGAATATATGCGTCTAACGAAAGACTATCAGATCTCCGTTTCTGCTGATCCATTGTCCTTAAGATACCCTGAATATTAGGAATAAATCAGTGGCTTCTTATGGAATATGACAGGTTAAGTATAGATAAATATCAGTCAAAGTAAACTAATGATCAATTTTCCAATCCAGAATAATTCATGCTCCAAAGTAACTCATTTCGTATCTTTATTACGAAACCTCCAGCAAAATTCTGTTTTCGCTTACTCGGGGAGTAAGCCTACAAACTGCTTTGTTGTTGTTGTTGTTGTTGTTCTTTTTTTGTTGGAGGGGTAGGAAAGCCTAAAAAAGGCTGAGAAAGGTGTTTTTCGCGTTGAGTTAAAGATACAGGAATTTTAGGATAGGACATTATGATTTATTTATTGGAATGAAAATGTAAAAATTAAATAATATGCATGTTTACCAGAACAGAAAAAATATTTCTAATAAAATACGGCGTATTTATTTTAATTTTCGTTGATGAAACAACGCTCTATTTGACCGTAGATTTCAGCACGCGCCGCGAGTAAACCGTGGCCACCGAGAGTACAAGGCCATTTCACCCTCTGGCCGCGTCGTCCTAAGTAGGCTGACCTGGCTATCAAACACTGGGACGGGCTGGTGACATTGTAATTCTGTGAGGAACTCATTACCTGAAGTTTTTTCATGCAATTCTTACATACATACATACATACATTGACTTTACATTAACTATTGACCACCAAATCCAAAATATCTCTATAAAATTTGCTGTATCATTGTATTAGGCAATTTTTTTCTCTTTTCCAATATTTCGCATTGCTTGATAATATATTCATTAAAAATTTTTAGACTAAATTCACGTTTTGTTTTTCAAATGTAGATAGCCGCAATGCTTTTATTGTTAACTTATGAGATTGTCTTAACAATAATTCTGACTACTAAATATAAATCCTCTAATGATTTCCAGGGAGCAAAGGATACATTTGGTTCGCTACAAATTTCGCTGATTGGAAATTTTGGAAATACCATTGTTTTGGATTCACCTTTGAGACCCAACCAGTTATTTCTGATACACTTCAGTATGTGTACACTATCAAAACAAGAAAAACAAAGGTCTGCATTTTGCAGCTGGATGGGGTTGCAAAATGCGACATCGCTTTTCCATTTATCCTATTATTACAGCACCTATCATGAAAGCATATGCAGTGGTTGCTGCTTCATTGCTGTTAAATGCAGATCCTATTACAGCACCTCCCTTATAATAAAAAAAAAAAAAAAGCTTTAAATGTATCTCGTCAATCATTAATTTTACTGTTTTGTCTGTGGGTTGTAATGATTTTGATTTTTGCCTGATATACGAAAGAAAATGACCATCATACTGCTCTGTTCTGGACTAAGTTGCTTAGATATAAAAAACCCGCCTGATCGTTGACATACTGGGTAAAATTAACCATCTTCTATCCCTAAAGAATCTGTAAGCTCGAGATGAAATGTTGCATAGCAAAGATGAAGAAACCAAAAGATCTGTGGAATACTGAATGCTCTTTTGAGTCATCAAGTTTAGTTGCTCAAAGATAAATTTCAAAGTCATTGAATGCTTCAATGGTTGGGGTCTATTATGGTGATTAGAAAAGTTAAAATTAATTGAATAATAGCAACTGGGTTTATGAAAGAGCTATATTGTGTCATACTTTCTAATTTCTTGTAACATGACTTCGATGGTATTTGTATCTTGCACATGAGAAGGAATGATATAGTCATGCAACTCACGTACGGGCACTTTTGTCGATATACGCCTAGACAGATTTATCAGGATGTATTAGTACAGACATCATCATATTGGGAGAAGGTGAAAGCGATATGTGACTGATCAAGAGATAAGGTTCTTTATGAATTAAATCCCAGTACTCTTCCAGCTTAAGTTTCCTCGAAAGTTCTTGCAAATCTCTAAATCCAATTTGCGTTTCGTATGCCACTTTGCATCTGATATACTACTTTCAATTGCTACTTTGACTGCGGTTTCTTCTATTTTTTGTCTTTTAGAATCGGGTGACTCTCTTCGATGTTCAGTTAGGTTCAAATATTGAGGATAGTTTGGGAACACTGTGGGAACAGCACTTTCTTTAATATATGGAGGCTTTAATTTTGCAGTTATTTTCCTCCCAGTTTTTTCATCACAATAGAAGTTTCCCTCACAATATCATCGGGAAGAAAATGCATACCCGATGATTCTCCGTAGGACGAAAATGTTCTCTCTTGATGTTTCTTAGCCATTTCTCTTTAACTTGTTCATTTTCAGGACACCTGAAGATATTAAATTTTGGTCCGTTGTTGTAATTACCCTTACATTTAGGTACGCAGCACTAGTAAGGCATCTTCTTCCAGGAGCAAGCACGTGTGGTATTGTACACAAAACTTCTATCAGCCTTTTTCTTCTTTAAATATTATTTTTCAAATTCAATAATTGTTCGTCCACATAAACTCATATAGAGCCACTTAAAATGCACCAGCACTTGAATGTATTTTCCTAAATTTCACTTTAGAATTTGACTCCAAGCAGCGTGACCTCACTCGACCAGTAACCCAGAAGGACTACTTATCTTAGCCCAGGTCAGCCTACATACGAAACGTATTAGGGATTTAAATGCCCGGGTGTGAAAAGGCCTTCTACTCTCGGTGGCCATGTAAACCGGAGGTTGTATTCTTTAGACCTTGGTTGGATCAAGCATTTTTTTTTCTATTTCGAGTACAAAAGGGCATCAGAATTAAACTGAACCCTGTGCTTTAAAACGCCAGTTTTATTCCGCAGTTCTGTACAATTTTCATTGTTGGATTTTTTTATTCATTTTTCCCTCTAGTTCCCAGCAACGGTCTCTGTTTGTTAGGCGTCTCTCTCGTAGCTCTGGCGAGCTTTGCATTTTCGATTATTCCTATTCATTCCCATTCCGCTTGTTTCCCCCCCCCCCCCCCCCCCCTCTCATTTTTATCATTTCTGGCTGAGGAGACTGAAGCTGGCTTAGATTTGCATACGAGTTTTTTCATATGGCTCATTCATACGTACAGAAAAGGGTACTTCGTTTATCGAACTGACTTAAACCAGATTTTTTACGTTGTGTTTTGCATTATTCGTCCGAAAAGAGACTTTTCATATTCTTTATTTTCATTTCATTTCCCTTTTCCAAAAGCAAAACAAAGACACTAGTTTAAAAGTCATTCACGAATACAAGCGTTTGCCAAGGACAGTACACTAGGCCTCTATTCATAAATATATTGCAAAGACACAGCAGAAAGAACACTCAATTACATGTTATGGACTCCCATTCAGAAAACTCCTTTCTTTTTGAGCAATTTTTTCCAAAAATATATTTTCGTTCTCCCAAGAAAAAAATTTCTCTATTGATCTTTAGGTTCGAAATTTATAACTCTTAAAAGACTCTCATTTCCCTCATAATCCAGAGACAGTTATTATACCCAGTAAGATTATGGTCATGATTATAAAAATCGATTGAGAGATATTTAAAGAGAGAATAAATGAAGATTTAAAGTGCTTTGGCAGAACCTATAGACGAATAGATTTTATTTCGTTTTGTTTGTTCAATGGAATCTTTATTCGCCCATGAAGTCATTTTAAGATGAACAGTTACACTATTAGCGTGAATGATTTTTTGGAGACTGACCGTTTGACTGATTAACTTAATATACTTCTGAATATATACTACATTACTTTTCCTGGTCGCCAACAAATGAAATTAATAACTTCCAAGTTGACAAAAATATTATTTTGAGGTTTTAATAGAAAGCAATAAAACAAAAATTCTACATGGAAAATTAAAAATAAATTATAAACAGGAAAGGCACTATCATGAACGTATCAAAAACGTAGAAATGATAAAAAAAATAAAAATTTCTACAGGAAAAATAAAAACGGACTCTCTTAAAATAAATGAAATGAATAAATTTTAGATAAAAGAACATGAATACGAAAGTATAAAATGAGAAATGTCAAAAATCAATAAATATTTCTACAGAAAAGACAAAAAATTATTTTCCTAAAAGCGGCTGAACGAAACCTTGGAAATCAATCCCGGAACGCTATGGATATGAGATAATGATGGCAATGATGATAATGACAATGATATGATGATGATAATGATGACAATGACGTCACGCCTTAATGAGAGTGGGTGTCATCTCGCTAAAGGCCGAGCGAGGTGCGTCGGGAAATGGGATGTGAAATGAGTTTAACGCTGCCTGTTTCACGTCCTTTTGGAAATGACTATGAGAGAAATGAGGCTTTAAAGGTAATGAGTCAAGTAAGAACTCTCGTGTTTCACGTCCCTTTGGAAATGAGTATGAGAGAAATGAGGCTTTAAAGGTAATGAGTCAAGTAAGAACTCTCGTGTTTCACGTCCCTTTGGAAATGAGTATGAGAGAAATGAGGCTTTGAATGAAATGAATCATTTAAGAACTCTCGTGTTTCACGTCCTTTTGGAAATGAGTATGAGAGAAATGAGGCTGCAGAGGGAATGAGTAAAGGAAAAACTTGTGAAACGTTCGAATTGATTTCGTGGAATCTCGAAAATTTTCTAAGACAATTTCTTGGTAAATCATTTCTATACAATATATTGAAAGTTAATAAAAGCTGTATTTCTAAAACTGGACATAACATTTCAATTATAAATTTCCAAACACCAGCAATCCTCTAACTCCTCTAAGCGACTAATCTGCGAGCAATATCCAACCTAAGTGAATTTTAAATCCCGTGTCTATTTACAGAGATCTTTACAAATAAAACACTTAAATTGCAATTGTGATTTTCATTTAACAAGCAAATAATCCTTATCTAACTCAATTTACGTATAAAGTTTTTTATAATAAAAAAAATATGATTATTTTAATTTTACGAACAATTTTCAAGCAGAGTGAAATAACCTTATCATGTTCATAAGCGAAGGAAAAGAAACTTTAATTAATGCACAATTCACATTTTGAGTTCCTAAAAATAAAAACTATAAAAAAATATAATCATCCCATAATTATGCTTTATTAAGAACAAATTTAAGTTTCATGACGATTGGCGAGAGCTAAGTTGACGGTCTTTTATATCGCGAAATTGAACCCGAAAGTTTATTCTTCTTCTTCTTCATCTTTTTTTTTGGCACGTGGATGAACTTTTGCCCTAATTAAGGCACTATACCTCTGGGAGGCGGGAACAGGCGGTGTTTTCCTCACAGAACATCGTTGACAACGAAACTAAATTTCCTGTCAGTTTTGGAGCTGATTTCCTAATGTTTAATTAAATATGGCCTCTTTTTTATAGTGAAGACTTCCTAACATTAAGATATTCTTAAGTTCGTTTCAGGAAGAATAATACTTTATTTCTATTTTTAGTTTTCTGTAAAAGAAAACTGTTGTGTTATGTCTGTAAGTCCGTTCTGACTTCATTCTGTCCGCCCTCAGATCTAAAAAAAAAAAAAAAAAAAAAAAAAAAAAAAAAACAACAACAACAACTGAGGCTTAGAGGGCTGCAAATTGGTATCTTGATCATCCACCCTCCAATCATCAAACATACCAAATTGCAACCCTCTAACCTCAGTAGGTTTTTATTTTTATTGAAGGTTAAAGTTAGCTATGGATCGTGCATCTGGCAGCACTTGCCGGAGGCATGGGATGCACCGTTACTCTAACGTATCTGGTGATCAACTGAAACGCTACCCGTGATAACTGGTGGTTTTATACAGCATTATACGTTGTACAGGAAACTCGATTCCGCCGAAGAAACTTATTTTTTATACTATATAAATATTATCTTAAATTGTGAATATTGTGCTCTTTTCTAGACTAACAATCGGATAAAAATGTTCATTAAGGCTTATTACCATAATGACAAGGCTTTTGAAGGTATAAATAGTATCCTTAACCATCTCAAGGCCTGATTGGAACAGTTATCATCTAAAGCCCGATTTAAACAGACATCACTTCAAGCCCGATTTCAATCCTTCGGGCCAGCCCTGGGAGAGCTGTTAATCAGCTCAGTGATCTGGTTAAACTAAGATATATACTGCTTAACAAAGTATTACTGTAAAATCTATATAAAACCAAAGTCTTATCCAGTCATTAACAAACACACAACGAGATATAATGTTCCCGATACACCAGTCCTCCGTAGGGGGTTAGTGCCGTCAGTGCACCCTCATTTGGTGCACTGTAGGCATTACTTAAGGTTCTTTGCAGTATCCCTTTGGCACCTAGCTGCAACCCCTTTCATTACTTTTACTGTACCTCCTTTCGTATTCCCTTTCTTCCATCTCCTAACAATTGATTTATAGTGCAACTGCTTTGAGGTTTTCCTCCTGTTACACCTTTCAAACCTCTTGCTCTCAATTTCCGTTCCAGCGCTGAATGACCTCATAGGTCCCAGCGCTTGGCCTTTGGCCTAAATACTACTATATTCAATTCAATTCAGTTCGATATTTGCCAGTCCCCGAATCGGAGCAGCTAATTCGTCAGTAACCCACTTGCGAAAGATTTGCATCTGATTACATCGATTAATAAACTATTCAAATATGCAAATGACTCGGGAGTGGATTTATCGAATGCATTAATAATAGCGGGTGTGATTTTCTGCGTAATTCCCATAGCTGTAGCACAGCTCTTGCTCAAAACAATTCCCGTGAACTGACATTAGTTCTTGGTATTGTTGATAATCTATTTTGAGTGGTTACTGCATTTTCCATTTTATATTCGTGTTTCGAAAAGGCAGCTATCTCTAACTTTTATATCATTCTTTGAATAGTAATTGCGTTTCCTGTTTATATTTGTGTTTTGAAAAGAAAGCTATCTTTAACTTCTTTAACTTGTATATCATTATTTGAAAAGTAAGTGAATTTTTTGTTTTTATATTCACGTTTCGAAAAGGCAGTCTATCTTTATCTTTAACTTATGTATCATTATTTGAATAGCAATTGTGTTTTATATTCAAATTCGTATATTTAAAAAGACGACTTACTTATAACTTATCTATCATTATTTGAATAGTAAATGCATTTTATATTTATATTCGTGTTCCGAAAAGGCAGCCTAGCTTTAACTCATATATCATTAATTGAATGATAATTGCATTTTCTGTTTATATTCATGTTTTTGAAAAGGCAGTCTGCCTATAACTTTTTTTTTTAATATATTTTTATTGTATGTATATTCCAGTTTTTAAAAAGGCATTTTCTCTATAATTACGTCCCAAGGGCTGGATTTTTTTTTTTTATAAAAAGTTATACGATCTTTTCATATCGTGATTGTTAGTAGGAAATGGCCTGAATATATCTTTGAAGACTTCCAACTAATCATTAATAGCTGTTTTGATGTAATGTTTTTGGTTTCATATTTTAGGTTCTTTACTTTTCAGGGTTTCCTACATAAATCTTATATATTCTTCGTTATTTGTGCCTCCTTTCCCTTCTTCGTAAAAAGAATATCTTTGGACGTCGCTTATTCTTAATTCCCTTGTTGAATAATGGGATTTATTACAGTGTTAAGACCTTAATATTATTCATTCATAAACATCAGACCTTGTCTTTGCAGTGTTTATTTTCATTTATTTTTCTTTTTGGCAACTCTGTAACCCCTTTGTTTATCTAGGTCTGATGGTTAGCTAAATCCTTCTTTGTCCACCCTGTGTCTGTATCTTTCTTCTATTTCTTTAAACTTTATCATTATTGTTACTATCTAGTTACGTATTCCTTAAAAATACGTAGCTCTATTCAACCGTGTTTATCTTTGGAAACCCTGTATTTCTCCTTTGTTTATCAAGTTCCGTTTATTAGAGCTATATTTTCCTTTTGGCCCACCCTGTGTTTGTCCCTACCTTCCTCTTCTTCATATTTTGATAACCATCGTTACTAACTGTTACCATTTTCCCTAAATATACGTCATTCTTTCCCTCTTGCCTCCTTCCCCCGTTCTCTTCTCTTAATTCAAAACAGTGCTTAAATTCCCAACCCCCAGAAGGGGAGGAGACCCCTGTCTTTCTGCGCGTCCTCCCCAGGGACAGAGGCAGCTCGCTTGCTGCTGTCTTGTCCACCCGTCTCCCAAGGGGCCAGGAGCAATTTCGTCCATTCCGTGGGAATCTGTTGTTCGTTGTCTAGCCTCTCAAACATTCAGGAGGACCAGAGGACGTTGATGGTCTCTCTAAATATGCGACTGGGTTTCTTTTCACTGTCTGT
>NC_061103.1:38652368-38655496 GCF_015104395.2 Macrobrachium nipponense
ATATGTCAACAGATGGCGGGTGACTGAAGGTGAAAGTGTGTGAAAGATGGATATGCCAAAGTATAAAAGTGTCTCTCTCGACAGATGGTGAGATTATGAAGATACGTCAAAATCTTGAGGCTTTTTTCGTAGCTCAGCTAAAGTTCAGAGGACTTTTCAATACCGAACCAAAACTAAATCATTTTAAAGCAAAAATGGAACGGAAATGTTTGGTAGAAAAAGGAAAAGTCAAAGACGTTAAGTACCATTTTAGATTTAAGCTATGATTAATTATAATTCAAAAATAAAAATAAATATAACCGTCAACTCGTCTCGTGAAGGCTTCATAAGCCAATAAAATCTTACATCTCGTTTTCTATGACGTGAAAGAAAATGGAATTCTGATCACTCCCACGTCACTAAGTCCTCGCGCGTAAGCGCAAAACCATCCGAACGAATTTAGGTAAAGTAAAGCGAGAGAGAGAGAGAGAGAGAGAGAGAGAGAGAGAGAGAGAGAGAGAGAACGTCCAACACCCGATTTTTCACGCCGCTCTAATTAAGCTTGATTGGATCCTTGTCAGGAGTGCACAATTCTGAATATTTTCGGAGCAGTAAGGAATTTTAATTTTTTACCGTTCAAGCACACATGAGCTTACACACACACACACACACACACACACACACACACACATATATATATATATATTATATATATACATATATATATATATATATATATATATATATATATATATATATATATATATATATATATATATAAATTCTCTCTTTTTTTTGGCGCCAGTTATTTCTTTGTCTTTCCTTCTGTCAATGTGTCAGTTTGTCTGTCTGTTAACATAACTTTCCTCCCCCCCAACCCAACACGTGCCCACCCGATTGCTTTCTATAGTAAACTCGTATTTCTCTCATCCCCAAAAGATCTGGCGACATTTTCTCTTACCGTCCCACCAGTATCGTTCATGAAAAAAAGTTCCCTCAACTACAAACTGTCACTTTTGTATTCTCTTCTAGCGTTCTCTTCGTCAATTTCTTTTGTCAAATTCGCCCCATTCTTCCTCTACCTCCTAAGGTAATTTCGCCTCTCTCTCTCTCTCTCTCCTCTCTCTCTCTTCTTTCCCTCTTTTCTCTCTCTCTCTCTCTCTCTCGTTCTCCTTTCTCCTCCCCTCTCTCTCTCTTCTCTCTCTCTCTCTGGAATTACATATCTTTTACAATAAAGTTTTAGTGAGGTCAAGTTTCACTCGTTTTAGTTCAGAAGACTCCGAGATTTCCTCCCTCTAACGTTTACCAACTCGTAAAGTTGATTTTTCTCTTCACGAGGAAGATCTGCTATCCCGAAATGATTTTCCGTATCCCTAAAAAGAAAAGAAAAAAAGAAAAGCTTTTTGAACTGAAATCCCCACAAATTCCGCATTGCTGCATAGCATATCTCTCTCTCTCTCTCTCTCTCTCTCTCTCTCTCTCTCTCCATTTATCCCATATACCGTTATTTTCTGTTCCTTTATTAATACTCTTTTCCGAGGAATGTTTCATTTTGTATGTGCTGACTGCGATTTTTAAACTTAACGCATATATATATATATATATATATATATATATATATATATATATATATATATATATATATATATATGTATATATATATATATATATATATAATTATATATATATATATATATATATATATATATGTACGTATATTTTTTTCAGAAATCATATGCGCCCGGGAAAAGAAAAAAAAAATTTCGAAGCGGATTTATACTTTTTACGTTCTGAAGAATTTTTGCCTTAAATTGTGTTCTAACATAGTTTCTTTTAACGTTCGAACAGCCAAAAGTAATTTCTTGATAAATTTGTTATAATTTTTTTTTAATGATTCTTGATCATTTTTAACTTGACAGTAGACGTATTATTTTCTTTTAATTCTGAAACATTAAAAAATTTAAATAATTTCTTTCCGTCATCTCTAAGAATTCGAACGAATTTTTGTCCTAAATAGTGTTCTAATAAACTCTCTTTTGATAAACCAACATCTAAAAAAATATTTAATTTATCTTCGTCAGCTTTATTCTCATTATTCTTGACTAAAATTCATGAAGATGTCATTCAGTACCTTCTGAAATGCGTATACATCTTCTTTCCATCTATATATAGCTCCTGCATGTCTCCATCTTAATATGTTTATTTTATTTCTGGACTTCTATGTTCCAAGGACTAAGTGAATTCCACCTTAAGTGGAGGTTCCACTCGCTATCCCAGTTCTTTCGACGCGAAATTCCTCCCCCAGTTTCAATTTACCAGTCGTATATTTATCCTTGTAATGAGAGACAACTGTAATATTCATTTTCTTTCAGTTGTTCATCACGTTTCCCCTTTGTAACGTGTATTTTTCCCTTTGTTGGCTTCACAGGAAATGGACAATTCTCGCAATATATATATTACCCTCCTTTGCTAACCTTCTCATTTCAGCTTACCGATTATTGGCACTAATTACTGGCACTAATTATTGCTATTAGTGCCCTCTCCAAATTTCCTATAACAGCAAATGTTCACTGCTGGTTCATTGACCCCATTCTCTGGAGAGAGATGGAAGCTGTTCTTTAATATGAGTTGGAAACATACAGATTGATAAGCCCACGAACATCTGAATAACACATTAAATGGAAATGTGTTATCTAAACCAACAGACAGTCGAGTTGATGTGGGCTATAATAGATTCACATCAACAGCGCATCTGATGTTTAGGCCAGTCCCTTACGAAGCTCCTGATTGACTGTTGTTAAACCAATCGGAAGGCTGGAAACTCAGACTCTTGAGAGAGTTCACATAGGCAGGATGTACGTTCCACCTCTCCTGAGGTATACGTCTTTCAAAAGTATCCCTCAGAAGAGGTGGAACACACATCCTGTCTATGTGAACTCTCTTGAGAGACTGAGCGTTTCCAGCCCTGGGATTGGCTTATGAACAGCCAATCAGGAGCGTCGTCAGGGGCTGACCTAGACATCAGATGCGCGGTTGATGTGAATCTACTATAACCGTGATTGATTAAGACAGTAACTTCCTCTATGTAAGGGTAACTGTGAAATTGGGACAACAGAATTCTATGACATAACAAGGAAGGTGTACAATAA
>NC_061103.1:38655996-38677392 GCF_015104395.2 Macrobrachium nipponense
TTCGTATCCTAACAGTGTTAGGATACGAATGTACCTAGTATGTAAAACAAATAAAAATGTTTAAAAAATGTTACTGTGATATGTGTCCTTTACTGGAATTTAATATTAGACATTTGCTCTCTCTCTCTCTCTCTCTCTCTCTCTCTCTCTCTCTAAAAGAAGGTTGCATTTTGATATTTTTTGGGGGCCAATTGGGATTTACCTAGTACAGAAAACAAGTAAAATTCAAGATAAAAATGTTTCAGTAAACTGTAGTTATACAATTGAGTACAAGACAATTACTCATGTAAATATAATGAACCATAAAAGTTAAAAAAAATGGTACACATATGAATTATAATCAACGATCCACTCTCCATAGACAAAACAAGCAAAACTGCCGTTTGAGAATCCCAGTATAAACAGAGATAAACATTACGATGGCACATAAAATCCAAACAAAGCATTTCCCAGAGACAGACTTTAGCCCTATGGCAATATTCTTGACAGCCAAATAAAGTCCAGAGTAGCGGAAGGTCGCCGGAACGTCAGAATAAATATTAGGAAATCCTTCAGGAGGAAGAGGCAGTATTTCTGTGACTACAGTAGACAAATGTAGTACATTCCAACAATTTTGGTGGAATCCGGAAAGGACCATCCGAGCTTGTTGCGAGAATATATGTCATTGTTTAAGGGACTTTCCAGGAGCATTAGGGTAAATTGAGTGACAGAGAGAGAGAGAGAAAGAAAGAGAGTAACAGAGAGAGAGACAGAGAGAGAGAGAGAGAGAGAGAGAGAGAGAAATGCTGTTGTGCCATTTACCTGTTTAATTTTGGCTGACGATTATAAAGGTAAGGTACAAATAAAAAGAGAGAGAGAGAGAGAGAGAGAGAGAGAGAGAGAGAGAGAGAGAGAGAGAGAGAGAGAGAGAGAGAAATCCTTTACCTCTATTAATGCCTCTTCAAATTTAAGATTTTGTAAAGCAATTCCCAGCGTTCTCGGACTGCAACTGAACAAGAGTAAAAATGAATCCATTTGAAAATGTAAGAAAATCTTTAAAAAGTAAAAAATCCAATTGAAAATGTGAGAAAATTTTTATAACAATAACAAAGACCATTTGAAAACTTAATATAATCTTTAAAAGATAAAAAAAAATCCAATCGAAAATGTAAGAAAACCTTGAAAATAATATAAAATAAACCATTTGAAAATTTAAGAAAATATTTGAAAGATCAAGAAAATCTCGATTTGATAACAAAGATCCATTTGAAAATTCAAGATAATCTTTAAAAAGTGAAAAAATCCAATTGAAAATGTAAGAACATCTTTAAACATTAAAAAGCCATTTGAAAAGTTAAGAAAATCTTTATAAAAAATATATTTTTTTTATCTCAATTTGATAAATCTAAGAAAATAATTTCCAAAATATCTGTAAAATCATCGAAGACGAAATAATGAGACCCGATCGAAATGGCAGCAGCTGATTGCAACGAAAAGAGGGGGGCAGGGGGCAGGGAGGGTGGGGGGAAAAGATGGGGGCTGGGGATAGGGGAGGTTAGTTCGTGACCTGTGGATGACATTTAATTAATATGAAGCCATAAATCTCATGATTTTCTGAATGGCGAAATCCAATTTCACTGGGCGAGTCGAAGCATCGACGGTCATCGAAGGTCACTCGCCAATATCCGTTTTCGTACTTGTGATTCTGCCGTGGGATGGGAGTCGTCGGCTGCGTCTGTGTTTGTGTGTGGGTGTGATTCGTCATACTGGGACTGATCTCGGACTGAGAGTGAACTCAGACTGAGAGTGATCTCATACTGAGAGTGATCTCAGACTGCAAGTGATTTCAGTCTAAGAGTGATCTCAGACTGAGAATTATCTCAGTCTGAGAGCGATCTCAGACTGAGAATTATCTCAGACTGAGAGTGAACTCAGACTGAGAATTATCTCAGACTGAGAGTGAACTCAGACCGAGAGTGATCTCAGACTGAGAAGAACAACCAGACTAACATAGTATCCCCTCATCCACAGAAACCACATCATCAGACATTCAACCTGTCTCTCTCTCTCTCTCTCTCTTACCAGGTAAACAAATCATGCTGGAAAACCTCTAGCCTACAATCCTTATCTAAAGAGAGAGAGAGAGAGAGAGAGAGAGAAGATGAGAAGCGAGGGAGACGAGAGAGAGAGAGAGAGGAGGAGAGGTAGAAGAAGAGAGAGTCCCAAATATTCGTGGATGCAGGCCCTCTTTTAGGCTACGCTTGTGCCACCTGTTCATGACACGAATTACTGATGAATTGTGAGAGAATCTGGCTGAAAAGAGGATTCTTGTCTGTGGTCTCTTATCTGTGGTTCCCCCCGACTGACTTTCCAGTAGGATCAAAGGGCTGTAGGTACATATAGGTACATGGTCCTGTGGATAAGAACACGAGTGTGAGTATTCATATATGTGTACACGGACGCAGGTCGTATTTCTTTCTATTTTTATTAAGATTTTAAGATTTCAAAGTGTATTATTATTATTATTATTCTTATTATTATTATATTATTTTATTATTTTATTATTAATTAATTCATTAATTATTATTATTTATTATTATTATTGATATTATTATTATTATTATTATATTATTATTATTATTATTTAATTATTATTAATTATAGAAAAATATAAATATTTATAAATATGTATACATAGAAGCAGGTTTTATTTATTTTTTTCAAGATCTTAAAAATTTTAAAGTATATTATTATTATTATTATTATTATTATTATTATTATTATTATTATTATTATTATTATTATTATTATTATTATTATTATTATTATTATTCAGAAGATGAACCCTTATCCATATAAAAGAAACCCACCCACCTTTGGTGCCACTGACCTGAAATTCAAACTTCCAAAAGAATATTACGTTGTTCATTAGAAAGAAAAATATAAATGATTAAATTAATAAATAGAGAAATAGATAAAAATATGAGTAATTTATCGAAATGAACGGAGGAGGGTTGTAATATTGCAGCGCTTTTAAGATTAGAAAATAGTTACTAAAATGAAGAGATCCTCAGTTCCCATCAAAGATCTCTTTTTTTTTTTCGAACTCTTTAAACATGAATCATCCAGCCAGAATAAGCTCTCTCTTCTCTCTCTCTCTCTCTCTCTCTCCTGTATTCTCTCTCTCTCTCTCATTTCTTCCTCTCTCTCTCTTCTCTCGTGACTGTGGGTTAAAAGGTGTTGTAAATCTCATTTTCCTTTTCCATCTGTGAGATTGGCCTTTTGGTGTTCCGCAACGGATAAACCTACCTCCTTGGGATAAACATGGATTAATTTGACAGATGACTGGCTGCTCTGTGATGGAGTAAGTGAAGAGAGAGAGAGAGAGAGCGCATGAGAGAGAGAGACGAGAGAGAGAGAGAGAGAGAGAGAGAGAGTCACTAAAAAAGACAGGATTATCACCATTATATGCCATCTCAAGCCGCATCTGTTTACACGCCTCGAAAACTTACTCTTATCTCTCACCTCGAAGTTATGCTCCTAATATATATGATTGGCTGGTTCGCCAGACAAAAACAAATGGAGGTTACTTAAGCATTGTTTTTGAGTTGCTGTTAGCTGGCTTGATTTAAGATGTAGCAATATTTCTATCTGTATTTATCAGACGTCAAATCCAGGCTTAGATAATGATGTATTTCTCTGGGTTTTAGACCCCAAGATTATCAGACTATCATTAGCACTTAAAATTTTCAAGAAGTATTATTTAGATTTATTTTTGTAATGTGTTATCTTTATAGGTCTTTTTCACATTGTCATAAGTACAAATTTGATTCTTTGTTTTTATCTAGATTTTTGCAAAGCATAACTTTACTCCAAGTTCGCTACATCAGTTGAATATAACTTATTCAGATGTAAGACTTTTAGTGAGGGCAATGTAAGTGGTATTTATTTTAATGATAGTAACCAACTTATTTGCTTTTGCCGGTTATAAAATTATATCCTAATAAGTTTAAACAATCATTGATAATTTTGGAAATTTCTTCGAATGAGAAAGAAAGGAACAGAGAGAGAGAGAGAGAGAGAGAGAGAGAGAGAGAGAGAGAGAGAGAGAGAGAGAGAGAGAGTTTCCTGCTTTCTTTCTCTGACATCAGATCTATTGCCATTGTAAGAAAGATCCAGTTTTAGGAAAAATAGCAAAAGAAAGGAAAAGATGAGAGGAGAGAGTAGAGAGAGAGAGAGAGAGAGAGGAGAGAGAGAGAGAGAGAGAGCCGCTGTTGTTGTAAGAAAAATTCAATTTTAAGTTCGGAATGGAATTCTCATTTAATGCCCCAAACCAATTTTTTTTCTACTTCCGTACTGAAGTTTCGTTTTGTATAATTTCCTAACACCTTCTTCCCCACCCACGGGCACCCCATCCCCCCCCACCCCCCACCACCCCGCCATTCAATCACGCCTAAAAGGAATAAACTGCGGTCATGAAAAACCCTGTTTTTATTCACGCCTTCGTGGTAATCCCTGATAATCTCCATTTTCAGGATTAGCATTTAATCCTTTTTTAATTATTCGAGCCAGTAAAATGTTTCAATTCTTGTCGAAGATATAAGCCCAATATTTTGTTTGAAAATAGGTCTGGGTAGGAGTCAAGGTTGACGTGTAAATGCGTACAGTTCGGATTTTGGTGTAGTAAATTTGCACGATACGCCATTATGTGATGCGTAAATGTATATGATTGGAGTTACTGGATGCGTAAACTTATTGGGTACTAATTAATGCGTAAGGCACTTAATTGAAGCGTAAGTCCATGATAAATGTATGTTTACTGGATCGTAAATTTATAAGGAACGCTGTAAATGTTTGTGTAAGGTCATAATAGATGTATGTTGCTGGATGCGTAAACTTGCAGGGAACGCAGTTACTTGTTGCGTGCATATATGGGAAACGCATTTAACTAGATGCGTTTATATACTTACAGAGAACACAGTCACTGGATACGTGAACTAAGAGGATACGCAGACAACTGCTGAGTAAATCTATGGGATGTGCAGTCACTGAAAAGGTGAGTTTAAAAGCTCCACTGTTACTGTACGTGTGGAAGGAAGAAAAAGAAATCCTTTCATTATGCTCAAACGTAATTTATATGTAATTAGTTACTTATGAATATATTTAGAATGATAGGAAAACTAGCTATGAAAGTAAAGTAGTGAGCGGTAGTATAGATATAACTACAGATTATTAGAAGACTTTCCTTATGCTATGATGTCATTGATAAGTATCTAAGTTGCCTGTGACATGATGAATTACATTACAGGTAAAATGTTCAGAATGATGAACAGAAAGTTTTTTTGTAATGTGGCGAGAGAATATATGCGTCTAACGAAAGACTATCAGATCTCCATTTCTGCTGATCCATTGTCCTTAAGATACCCTGAATATTAGGAATAAATCAGTGGCTTCTTATGGAATATGACAGCTCAAGTATTGATAAATATCAGCCAAAGTAAATTAATGATCAATTTTACAATCCAGAATAATTCCTGCTCCAAAGCAACTCATTTCATTTCTTTATTACGAAACCTCCAGCAAAATTCTGTTTTCGCTTACTCGGGGAGTAAGCCTACAAACTGCTTTGTTGTTGTTGTTGTTGTTGTTGTAGTTCTTGTTTTTTTTTTGTTGGAGGGGTAGGAAAGCCTAAAAAGGTCTGAGAAAGGTGTTTTTCGCGTTGAGTTAAAGATACAGGAATTTTAGGATAGGACATTCATGATTTATTTATTGGAATAAAAATGTAAAAATTAAATAATGTGCATGTTTACCAGAACAGAAAAAAATATTTCTAATAAAATACGGGGTATTTATTTCAATTTTCGTAATGAAACGCTCTATTTGACCGTAGATTTCAGCACGCGACGCGAGTAAACTGGAGGTTGGATAAAGCCTTTTTTTTTCTATTTCGAGTACAAAAGGGCACGAGAATTAAATTGAACCCTGTGCTTTAAAACGCCAGTTTTATTCCGCAGTTCTGTACAATTTTCATTGTTGGATTTTTTATTCATTTTTTCTCTCTAGTTCCCAGCAACGGTCTCTGTTTGTTAGACGTATCTCTCGTAGCTCTGGCGAGCTTTGCATTTTCGATTATTCCTATTCATTCCCATTCCGCTTGTTTTTCCCCTCCTCATTTTTATCATTCTGGCTGAGGAGACTGAAGCTGGCTTAGATTTGCATACGAGTTTTTTCATATGGCTCATTCATACGTACAGAAAAGGGTACTTCGTTTATCGAACTGACTTAAACCAGATTTTTTACTTTGTGTTTTGCATTATTCGTCCGAAAAGAGACTTTTCATATTCGCTCTTTTCATTTCATTTCCCTTTTCCAAAAGCAAAACAAAGACACTAGTTTAAAAGTCATTCACGAATACAAGCGTTTGCCAATGACAGTACACTAGGCCTCTATTTATAAATATATTGCAAAGACATAGTAGAAATAAAACTCAATTAAATGTTATGGACTCCCATTCAGAAAACTCCTTTTTTTCTTTTTTTGAGACTTTTTTTCCCAAAAATATATTTTCGTTCACCCAAGAAAAAAATTTCTCTATAGATCTTTAGGTTCGAAATTTAGAACTCTTAAAAGACTCTCATTTCTCTCATAATCCAGAGACAGTTATTATACACAGTAAGATTAAGGTCATAATTATAAAAATCGATTGAGAGATATTTAAAGAAAGAATAAATGAAGATTTAAAGTGCTTTGGCAGAACCTATAGACGAATAGATTTTATTTCGTTTTGTTCGTTCAATGGAATGTTTAAGATGAACAATTACACTATTAGCGTGAATCATTGTTTGGAGACTGACCGTTTGACTGATTAACTTAATATACTTCTAAATACATACTACATTACTGTTCCTGGTCCCCAAAAAATGAATTTAATAACTTCCAAGTTGACAAAATTATTATTTTGAGGTTTTAATAGACAGCAATAAAACAAAAACTCTACATGGAAAATTACAAATAAATTATAAACAGGAAAGGCACTATCAGGAAAGTATCAAAAACGTAGAAAAAATAAAAAGAATAAATATTTCTACAGGAAAAATAAAGACGAACTCTCTTAAAATAAATGAAATGAATAAATTTTAGATAAAAGAACATGAATACGAAAGTATAAAATGAGAAATGTCAAAAATCAATAAATATTTCTACAGAAAAGACAAAAAATTATTTTCCTAAAAGCGGCTGAACGAAACCTTGGAAATCAATCCCGGAACGCTATGGATACGACATAATGAAGGCAATGATGATAATGACAATGATATGATGATGATAATGATGATAATGACGTCACGCCTTAATGAGAGTGGGTGTCATCTCGCTAAAGGCCGAGCGAGGTGCGTCGGGAAATGGGATGTGAAATGAGTTTAACGCTGCCTGTTTCACGTCCTTTTGGAAATGACTATGAGAGAAATGAGGCTTTAAAGGTAATGAGTCAAGTAAGAACTCTGGTGTTTTCACGTCCCATTGGAAATGAGTATGAGAGAAATGAGGCTTTGAAAGAAATGAGTCAATTAAGAACTCTGGTGTTTTCACGTCCCATTGGAAATGAGTATTAGAGAAATGAGGCTTTAGAAGTAATGAGGTAAGGAAAAACTTTTCTAAAACCTGCAAATTGATTTCGTGGAAACCCGAGAGTTTTCTAAGACAATTTCTTGGTAAATAATTTCTATAAAGAATATTGAAAGTTAATAAAAGCTGTATTTCGAAAACTGGACATAATATTTCAATTATAAATTTCTAAACACTAGCAATCCTCTAATTGCTCTAAGCGACTAATCTGCGAGAAATACCCAACCTAAGTGAATTTTAAATCCCGTGTCTATTTACAGAGATCTTTACAAATAAAACACTTAAATTGCAATTGTGATTTTTATTTGACAAGCAAATAATCCTTATCTAACTCAATTTACGCATTAAGTCTTTAAAAATAAAAATTATGATTATTTCAATTTTACGAACAATTTTCAAGCAGAGTGAAATAATCTTATCATTTTCATTTTTAGTTCCTAAAAATAAAAACTATAAGAAACTATAATCATCCCATAATTATGCTTTATAAAGAACAAATTTAAGTTTCATGACGATTGGCGAGAGCTAAGTTGACGGTCTTTTATATCGCGAAATTGAACCCGAAAGTTTATTCTTAATCTTCTTCTTCATCTTTTTTTTTTTTTTGCCTAAATTAAGGCAAACTTTTGCCCTAATTAAGGCACTATACCTCTGGGAGGCGTGAACAGGCGGTGTTTTCCTCACAACACATCGTTAACAATGAAACTGAATTTCCTGTCAGTTTTGAAGCTGATTTCCTAATCTTTAATTAAATATGGCCACTTTTTTTTATAGTGAAGACTTCCTAACATTAAGATATTCTTAAGTTCGTTTCAGGAAGAATTATATTTTATTTCTATTTTTAGTTTTCTGTAAAAGAAAACTGTTGTGTTATGTCTGTACGTCCGTTCTGACTTCATTCTGTCCTCCCTCAGATCTAAAAAAACAAAAAAAAAAAAAAAAAAAAAAAAAAACTGAGGCTTAGAGGGCTGCAAATTGATATCTTGATCATCCACCCTCCAATCATCAAACATACCAAATTGCAACCTTCTAACCTCAGTAGGTTTGATTTTTATTGAAGTTTAAAGTTAGCTATGGATCGTGCATCTGGCAGCACTTTCCGAAGGCATGGAATGCACCCTACTCTAACGTATCTGGTGATCAACTGAAACGCCACGCGTCATAACTGGTGGTTTTATACAGCATTATACGTTGTACAGGGAACTAGATTTCGCCGAAGAAACTTATTTTTTATACTTTATAAATATTATCTTAAATGATGAATATTGTACTCTTTTTTTAGACTAACAATCGGATAAGAATGTTCATTAAGGCTTATTACCATAATGACAAGGCTTTTGAAGGTATAAATAGTATCCTTAACCATCTCAAGGCCTGATTGGAACAGTTATCATCTAAAGCCCGATTTAAACAGACATCACTTCAAGCCCGATTTCAATCCTTCGGGCCAGCCCTGGGAGAGCTGTTAATCAGCTCAGTGATCTGGTTAAACTAAGATATATACTTCTTAATAAACTATTACTATAAAATCTAAATAAACCAGAACCTTATCCAGTCATTAACAAACACACAACGAGATATAATGTTCCCGATACACCAGTCCTCCGTAGGGGGGTGGTGCACTGTAGGCATTACTTAAGGTTCTTTGCAGTATGCCTTTGGCACCTAGCTGCCACCCCTTTCATTACTTTTACTGTACCTCCTTTCGTATTCCCTTTCTTCCATCTTACTTTCCACCACCCTCTCCTAACAATTGATTTATAGTGCAACTGCTTTGAGGTTTTCCTCCTGTTACACCTTTCAAAGCTCTTGCTTCAATTTCCGTTCCAGCGCTGAATGACCTCATAGGTCCCAGCGCTTGTCCTTTGGCCTAAATACTACTATATTCAATTCAGTTCAGTTCGATATTTGCCAGTCGCCGAATCGGCGCAGCTAATTCGTCAGTAACCCACTTGCGAAAGATTTGCATCTGATTACATCGATTAATAAACTATTCAAATATGCAAATGATTCGGGAGTGGATTTATCGAATGCATCAATAATAGCGGGTGTGATTTTCTGCGTAATTCCCATAGCTGTAGCACAGCTCTTGCTCAAAACAATTCCCGTGAACTGACATTAGTTCTTGGTATTGTTGGTAATCTATTTTGAGTGGTTACTGCATTTTCCATTTTATATTCGTGTTTCGAAAAGGCAGCTATCTTTAACTTGTATATCATTCTTTGAATAGTAATTGCGTTTTCTATTTATATCCGTGTTATGAAAAGAAAGCTATCTTTAACTTGTATATCATTATTTGAAAAGTAAGTGAATTTTTCGTTTTTATATTCACGTTTCGAAAAGGCAGTCTATCTTTATCTTTAACTTATGTATCATTATTTAAAAATAATTGTGTTTTATATTCATATTCGTATATTTAAAAAAACAACTTACTTATAACTTATCTATCATTGTTTGAATAGTAAATGCATTTTATATTTATATTCGTGTTTCGAAAAGGCAGCCTAGTTTTAACTCATATATCATTAATTGAATGATAATTGCATTTTCTGTTTATATTCATGCTTTCGAAAAGGCAGTCTGTCTATAACTTTTTTTTGTACTATAATTGCATTGTATGTATATCCCTGTTTTTAAAAAGGCAGTCTCTCTATAATTACGTCTAATGGCTGGATTTTTTATAAAAGTTATACGATCTTTTCATATTGTGATTGTTAGTAGGAAATGGCCTGAATATATCTTTGAAGACTTCCAACTCCTCATTAATAGCTGTTTTGATGTAATGTTTTTGGTTTCATATTTTAGGTTCTTTACTTTTCAGGGTTTCCTTCATAAATCTTATATATTCTTCGTTGTTTGTGCCTCCTTTCCCTTCAGTAAAAAGAATATCTTTGGACGTCGCTTATTCTTAATTCTCTTGTTGAATAATGGGATTTATTACAGTGTTAAGACCTTAATATTATTCATTCATAAACATCAGACCTTGTCTTTGCAGTGTTTCTTTCTATTTTGTTTTTTTGGTAACTCTGTAACCCCTTTGTTTACCTAGGTCTGCTGATTAGCTAAATCCTTCTTTGTCCACCCTGTGTCTGTATCTTTCTTCTATTTCTTTAAACTTTATCATTATCGTTACTATCTAGTTACGTATTCCTTAAAAATACGTAGCTCTATTCAACCGTGTTTATCATTGGAAACCCTGTATTGCCCTTTGTTTATCAAGTTCCGTTTATTAGAGCTATATTTTCCTTTTGGCCCACCCTGTGTTTGTCCCTACCTTCCTCTTCTTCATATTTTGATAACCATCGTTACTAGCTGTTACCATTTTCCCTAAATACACGTCATTCTTTCCCTTTTGCCTCCTTCCCCCGTTCTCTTTTCTTAATTCAAAACAATGCTTAAATTCCCAACCCCCAGAAGGGGAAGAGGCCCCTGTCTTTCTGCGCGTCCTCCCCAGGGACAGAGGCAGCTTGCTAGCCGCTGTCTTGTCCACCCACCTTCCTAGGGGCCAGGAGCAATTTCGTCCATTCCGTGGGAATCTGTTATTCGTTGACTACCCTCTCAAACATTCAGGAGGACCAGAGGACGTTAATGGTCTCTCTAAATATGCGACTGGGTTTCTTTTCACTGTCTGTAGGTTTAAGAAAATAATCTTTGCTTCCTGGTGCATAATCTAACACGTCTGTTAGACAGACTGGAAAACTTGGCCTTAGAATTTTGTTCACCAATTAATTTTCACTACTAGTGGGTTAAGAACAGAAATATATTTATTTCCTGGTGCGTAGACTAACGCGTCTGTTAGAGAGACTGGTCAAATCGGGTTTCCAACGATGCTATCAAATTAGTCCAGATTCTTTCATTTGGAAAATGCAATTGGTAATTCTTTAAAAACATTTGACTTGATTTATTTTCACTGTTTTTGGGTTTAGGAGTGAAATATATTTATTTCCCGGTGCGTATTTTAACATACGTTATCCTGACTGGTATCAATAGTAGGAATATAGTTAACTCATAATCTTAAATTCAAACATAGGATACACATATCTAAGGCAAATGTAACTCAAAATGTATAAAGTGCCCAAGGAACATTTAACTTAACTTTGACAGTACCACTAGCCATGACAGTAGCAGAACTTTTACTAGTATCAATAAAAGGAATATTGTGAATTGATAATCTTGCTTTTAAACATTGGATACACATATATACAGGAAATTTAATTCGAAATATATATAAAGTACCCAAGGAACATTTAACTTAACTTTTGACAGTGCCACCAGCCGTGACAGCAGCAGAATCTGTAATGGTATCGATAGCAGGAATATTTTGTTTTAAACCCTATACTCTCCGAAAACCGAGCTACCAAATGTGTGGAAGGGGCTTTTGTCCTAAAGCTGTACTCTGTGCATTACGCATCAACATAAATAATCCGATTTGGATCACGCTTATCGGTTATGAAGTTTTAGTTTGTTGAAATGGAAATAAAGGATTTGTATCAACGCTACATAGAGGGGCTTGTGCAAGCACTAAAATTCATATCACTAATGTTACTTTAATTTTACTCTGAGAATCATACAATTTATTGATTACTCGGCTGATAAGATATTTTAAATCCGTGATTACAATAAAACTTCAAACGCAAAAATCTTGGCAGTCGAATTGAAAACAAGTAACTTGAATTTATCGTTTATGTACTTCATAAAACATTATTATTATTATTATTATTATTTTATTAAAAGTAATGGCTACTTCAGCAGCATTACACTTGTAGAGATTCTTCTCTATTTTCCGAATAGCGGCTTTTTCCGTGCTACTTAGACAGGCTAGTAGAGCGCCTATAGAGGTCATGATCAAATACAGTCTAAATTGGTGTATATATTTGAATTTTACAGATAAACTATGATACCATAGTTATCAAGGTCATTAACGACGCTGCTGGAGATCTGCACGAAGAAGGCCCCTTTCTCCACCCACCGTGGCCAGATGTACCGCCAAAAGGACGGCGTAGCGATGGGCTCCCCACTGGGGGTACTCTTCGCTAACTTTTACATGGGAACCGTGGAGGAACGAGTCTTCGCTAGGATGCAGCAACCCCGCAGATATGGACGATATATCGACGACATCTTTGTTCAAGTCGACGCCGAGAATGAGGTAGAAGCCCTCCGTCAGGCATTTCAGCAGTGCAGCGTGCTGAATTACACGGTTGAATACAGCACCGACGATCGGCTCCCCTTCCTCGACGTCCTTGTGAGTAAGACGGAAGACGGCCTCCGTACTTCCGTCTACACAAAGAAAACCAACCTAGGACTTTGCCTCAATGGTGACAGCGAGTGCCCCGCCAGATTCAAAAGCACGACCGTCAGGGCCTTCGTCAGGAGAGCCCTCTCCCACTGCTCGACCTGGCAGGACACTCATCAGGAACTCGTAAATAACGGGTATTCAAATAAATCAATAAGCAGAGAAGTCCGTACAGCCCTGGAGAAATGGTACGGTAGTGAGAGCACGCAACCCCGCCCCCAGGATAATATCAAGCTGTATTATAAAGCCTTCATGAGTTCTCATTACCGTGAAGAAGAGGACTCAGTTAAGAAAATTATTTCTGAAAATGTATCCCCGACCGACGACACCAAAAATATCGACCTAATTATCTACTACCAGAATCGGAGGACGCGCGACCTTATTATGAAAAATAACCCCTCTCCACAGGTACGAGACCCCCTGAAGCAGACGCATGTGGTGTACCAATATACATGCCCAGTCCGCGGTTGCAGCGGCGCCTACGTTGGTATGACTACCATGCGCCTGTCGAAGAGACTCTCCTGCCACGCCCAAGAGGGGGCTATCAAGAATCACGCACGCACCAAACATCAAGAGGCCATCTCCCGGGATGTGATCATCCAAAACACGAAGATCATCGGGAAGGCCCCTGATGCCCGTCGGTTACGCCTGCTGGAGGCGCTTCTCATCCAGCAAGTGAAACCTATTCTAAATACGACGCAGGAAGAATTTCTCCTCCCTACGAGTATGAGAAGACCTGCCACCAACAATGACACCACCGAGCACGACAACCCCACGGAAGACAACGCCCCCGAACGAGATACTCCTGCAGCCAACCATAATCAAGTTAGCCGTGACGTCCCGCAGCGTAGCGAAACGCCCATCGACGTAACCGCGCCGCTAAGGAGGTCTAGGCGGCTGCAGGACTTACAGCATCGCAACCATCAACGCGTGGAAAGTGGCTTGAGACCCGGTTCAAGCCACCAATGAAAACGAAGACCTACCGCCACCAGCCAATAGTAGATCAGCATGGGGCAGACCCCCTGCTGTCGACTCCAAATATAAACGAGGACGGACACCGCTTCAAGATCAGTCCACCCTCAGCTTCCCAGCCCGAGGATGTCTGGCAGCTCCAGACGAAAGCTCGCTTGCTTCAAGAAAGAGAAAGAGAGAGAGAGAGAGAGAGAGAGAGACATATATATATATCGTTAATGACCTTGATAACTATGGTATCATAGTTTATCTGTAAAATTCAAATATATACACCAATTTAGACTGTATTTGATCATGACCTCTATAGGCGCTCTACTAGCCTGTCTAAGTAGCACGGAAAAAGCCGCTATTCGGAAAATAGAGAAGAATCTCTACAAGTGTAATGCTGCTGAAGTAGCCATTACTTTTAATAAAGTATGCTTGAGAGAGGGTCTGCTTCCTAAGTATTAATTATTATTGTTATTATTATATTATTATTATTATTATTATTATTATTATTATTATTATTATTATTATTATTATTGGGTAGTAGACCCTCTTTTAAACAAGTCCTATTGAAAGTTATTGCTGCTTCAGCACTGTTGATTCTGTAGAGTAACTTATCTATTTTTCTCATGGTTGCTTAAACTGGCAAGCAACATGCCGAAAGGGGTTGTCACAATCTATGAGTTTGTCATTGGCAAGCAACAGTCCGAAAGGGGTTGTCAAATCTGTGAATTTGTAATATGTATAATAAATAAGATTATGACAAATTCACAGATTTTGGCAACCCCTTTCGGCATGTTGCTTGCCAGTTTAAGCAACCATGAGAAGACTTTGATAAGAAAAATAGATAAGTTACTCTATAGAATCAGCAGTACTGAAGCAGCAATAACTTTCAGTAAGACTTATTATTATTATTATTATTATTATTATTATTATTATTATTATTATTATTATTATTATCATTTCAATGAAGAGGGCACAAGTAATGTTCTTCAAGGTCCACAATAATATATCTGATGTAGCAGTTGTAAAACTTTATAAAACCATATAAGAGCTTTCGAACCTTTCCCTGGGTTCATCTTCAGGGAAGTATTCGAAAGCTTTTATATAGTTTTATCAAGTTTAAGAGCTGCTGCATCTGATATATTATTGTGGACCTTCAAGAAGCTTATTATTATTATTATTATTATTATTATTATTATTATTATTATTATTATTGTTATTATTATTATTATTATTATTATTATTATTATATTATTATATTATATATTATTATATAATATATATATATATATATATATATTATATATATATATAATATATATATATATATATATATGGTCTATCAAAGTCCTTCAATTCGACTGGGTGGTATTTATAGTGTGGGGTTCCGGGTTGCATCCTGCCACCTTAAGAGTCCATCACTTTTCTCACTATGTGCGCCGTTTCTAGGATCACACTCTTCTGCATGAGTCCTGGAGCTACTTCAGCCTCTAGTTTTTCTAGATTCCTTTTCAGGGATCTTGGGATCGTGCCTAGTGTTCCTATGATTATGGGTATAATTTCCACTGGCATATCCCATGCCCTTCTTATTTCTATTTTCTGGTTCTTGATACTTATCCATTATTATTATTATTATTATTATTATTATTATTATTATTATGATGATGATTATTATTATTATTATTAATAAGGTAAACTTCAGTTCATAGGGAACAAGCCTTCAGGGCCACTAACAACTTGAGATTCGAGCTTCCAAAGAATATGGTGTTCATTTAAAGGAAGTCACAGAATATAACAGGAATACAGAAAGAAGTGATCACTTAATTTAAAAGAAAAGTAAATGATCAAGATACGAGGAGAATTGTTTTAGCCTGGTAATGCGGGTTCGACTCCTGCTAAGGGAGTCCAGAATTACCTTATATTCTTGCATTTGGATCTAAGCCTTTGTAGTGACGAGCGTATGTCAAAAGTGTTAACCATTCGAGAAGTGAACAGGGCATTGTAGTTATTACAATTACTTAGTACGGATCTGGTGAAAAGTGGCAAATAGATTATACGTACGAATGGCTGACTTATAAATCATTTGGTCCCTGGAGAAACAGCTGACGAACGTAAGAGATTTGGTTTAAATTTAGTGGTTTATTAGCAACAACGCAGAGGACAAAATAGCACATAGAACAAAAATGCATTTCAACAACGGGATTGACAAATGGCTAAAAATGGCGCAAAACAACTCAAGCAACCCCTTTCCGTGATTTTCCGCGCTATTTTCCCGCCCCGCGAAAACCCCGCAGAATTACAATCAAAATTCGTCAGGACGGGAATTTTGGGGGGTAGGGGTGGGGATGGGGGTGGGAATGCTTTCGAAATCTCATTTCCATAGATTGGCTCTGGGGAGCGAAAACCCAGTTAGTTACGGTATTACATCATTACGTTGTGGCATCCAGCCGACTAAACCAAATTCTTTTTTTTTTTTTTACCTCTAATGCAGTTTTTCACGATTGCGTTCAAACGTTTATGGTCTCAATCCAATTTCGCTGACAAAGAACGTTCCCGAGGTTTTTAAACGAAGTTTTCAAAACGTTTGTTGGTCTCTCCGAGGTCAGTTGAAATGAAGTGGAATTTGGTTTTGCCTTCTTTGTTCCCATGACGTGTTATTTGTCTGTGTCAGAAATCAGCATTCATCGCTGCAATATATTTATTATCCTGCTTGTATTTATGCTTCTTAGAAATTAGCATTCCGCCTTGTAATATATTCAATTTCCTATTTCTGTCTGCGTTTGTTAGGAATTACTATTCACTTTTGTGATATATTTAATATCCTGTTTGTGTTTATGTTTGTTAGAAATCAGTATTCATTCCTGTAACATATTTAATATCCTGTTTGTGTTTATGTTTGTTAGAAAATCATAAATTCATTTCCTGAACATATTTAATATCCTGTTTGTGTTTTAGTGTTTAGAAATCAGATCATTTCCTGTAAAATATTTTAATATCCTGTTTGTGTTTATGTTTGTTAGAAATCAGTATTCATCCTTGTAATACATTCAATATCCTTTATGTGTTTATGCTTGTTAGAAAACAGTATTCATCCTTGTAATATATTTATTATCCTGTTTGTGTTTATGTTTGTTAAAAATCTGTATTCATCCTTGTAATATAATTAGTATCCTGTATGTGTTTATGCTTGTTAGAAAACAGTATTCATCCCTGTAATATATTTATTATCCTGTTTGTGTTTATGTTTGTTAGTGGTTATGGATGTATACCTAACATTTGATGAATAATTCTTACTAATTTATTATTCCTTTAATTTATTATTCCTTTTATTGGCTTCAAAGTCAATGGTCTTTTGAAAAACCACAATAAGAACATGCTAGTTGTTAACGTACCCATTTTTTATTTTCTTATCTGTTTGTCAATCGTCTGCTTCTGCATGAAGCTTTTTCTGAAAAAAAAAATCAGCTTCTATAACAATCTCAGCTTTAAAAACACTTGACTGTAAAAATATTCTACCAAATCCACATAAAAAAACAAAAACACAGCGCAAATGAAACCATAATATTCAGACAGCTTTAATAATCCGAATACTTTGGGTTGCTTGATAAGACTTAACATATGCAAATTAATTCCTCTCAACCGCTCAGCAAATTAACAATTAATTTAGGGAAAGCGTTTGCCACTCACATCCAGAATTGATAATAATTGACCTTTTCACTCGACGCTGAATTTCGTCCTTGGCAGCTAACACAGATTTGGAATCACGGGTATTGACAGCAGAGCATGGTTCAGTGCTTGCCTTTATTGACATTAGAGAGAGAGAGAGAGAGAGAGAGAGAGAGAGAGAGAGAGAGAGAGAGGTGGGTCGACGCCTGATGTCGGAAATTGTTGATTCCGTTTTCCATATTTACGTGAAGCGCCGTGATTAGTCTGATTTTGATCTGCTACGATCTCTTTACTCGGCTGTAGAAAGCACTATATACATCCCTGTCTGCCTGTTTGAATGAGGGAATAAACTGATGAAGATGAACATAGCACAAGGTTCGAAAGCTTTTAATATCCACTAAAGACAATAAACTCACATGCTATATTATTGTGGATCTGCAACCACAAGCAGATCATTTATATTCCTGTTTATAAATCTAAAGTCCTTTTACACACACGATTCTACCGTCGTATCGTCAATTTTGACAAAACAATCGTAATACACCTGCGTGACTGACTTCATCTACCTGGGACGTTTAATTATTCGAAAGCCAGAGTTTTTGGAAAAAAAAGCAAACACACAGGTGATCCCCTTGTGGTAAATAAGTGATACATTTACGAAACAACTTTATATATAACCTATATATAACCTAAGGCTTGTGACAGCGTGAACAGATGATGGCTTTCTTTCTCTTTTCCGTCATGGAATATGTGATGAAGGTTCGTTTTACGTCGTAGTATATGTCAGCAGATGGCGGGTGACTGAAGGTGAAAGTGTGTGATAGATGGATATGCCAAGGTGTAAAAGTGTCTCTCTCGACAGATGGTGATATTATGAAGATACGTCAAAATCTTGAGGCTTTTTTCCTAGCTCAGCTAAAGTTCAGAGGACTTTTCAATACCGAACCAAAACAAAAGCATTTCTAAGCAAAAATGGTTGGTTGGTTATGGGTCGAGGCAATGCCTTTACAACGGCGCCTCTTAATCTTGAGTTATTTTTATTTGTTGAGCTCTTTCATTCTCTTTTCTCTTTTTTTCCACATCATGTATAAGGTTTCATTTCTTATTTCATTATGATCTGTAAATAGAAATGTTCCAACTATATAACTATCATTCTCTTCATAAGGTTGCTGAAGTAAAATGGAATGGAAATGTTTGGTACAAAAAGGAAAAGCCAAAGACGTTAAGTACCATTTTAGATTTAAGCTATGATTAATTATACATATTCATAAAAATATAGTATAACCGTCAACTCGTCTCGTGAAGGCTACATAAGCCAATAAAATCTTACATCTCGTTTTCTATGACGTGAAAGAAAATGGAATTCTGATCACTCCCAAGTCACCAAGTCCTCGTGCGTAAGCGCAAAACCATCCAAGAACGAATTTAGTAGAGAGAGAGAGAGAGAGAGAGAGAGAGAGAGAGAGAGAGAGAGAGAGAGAAAACGTCCAACACCCGATTATTCACGCCGCTCTAATTAAGCTTGATTGGATCCTTGTCAGGAGTGCACAATTCTGAATATTTTCGGAGCAGTAAGGAATTTTAATTATTCAGCACACATGAGCTTACACACACACACACAGACACACACACACATATATATATATATATATATATATATATATATATATATATATATATATATATATATTCTCTCTTTTTTGCCATCAGTTCTGTCTTTCCTTCTGTTAATGTGTCAGTTTGTCTGTCTGTTAACATAACTTTCCTCCCCCACCCAACACGTGCCCATCCCCCACCCATTGCTTTCTATAGTAACTCGTATTTCTCTCATCCCCAAAAGGTCTGGCGCCATTTTCTCTTACCGTCCCACCAGTATAGTTCATAAAAAAAAGTTCCTTCAACTGCAAACTGTCACTTTTAACCCTTTTCTCGAGTTTTCTATTTTCTTCTCGTTTTCTCTCCGTCAATTTCTATTGTCAAATTCGCCCCATTCTTCCTCTACCTCCTAAGGTCATTTCGCCTCTCTCTATCTCTCTCTCTCTCTGGAATTACATATATATTACAATAAAGTTTTAGTGGGTCAAGTTTCACTCGTTTTAGTTCTGAATACTCCGAGATTTCCTCCCTCTAACGTTTACCAACTAGTAAAGTTGATTTTTCTCTTCACGAGGAAGATCTTCTATACCGAAATTATTTTCCGTATCTCTAAAAAAAGAAAAAAAGAAAAACTTTTTGAACTGAAATCCCCACAAATTCCGCATTGCTGCATAGCATATTTCTCTCATTCTCCTTTCCCTCTGCTCTCTCTCCCTCCATTTATCCTATATACCGTTATTTTCTGTTCCTTTATTAATATTCTTTTCCGAGGAATGTTTCATTTGTATGTGCTGACTGCGATTTTTAAACTAACGCAAATATATTATATTATATTTATGATATCTATATATATATATATATATATATATCTATATATTATATATATATATGTACGTATATTTTTTTTCAGAAATCCTTATGCGCCCGGGAAAAGAAAAAAAAATTTTTTCGAAGCGGATTTATACTTTTTACGTTCCGACGAATTTTTGGCTTAAATAGTGTTCTAACATAGTTTCTTTTAACTTAAATGATTCTTGATCATTTTTAACTTGACAGTGGACGTATTTATTTTCTTCTAATTCTGAAACATTAAAAAATATACATAATTTCTTTCCGTCATCTAAAAAAATTCGAACGAATTTTTGTCTTAAAAAGTCTTCTGATAAATTCTCTTTTGATTAACCTACATCCCAAAAAATAATTAATTTCTCTTCGTCAACTTTATTCTCATTATTTTTGACTAAAATTCATGAAGATGTCATTCAGTACCTTCTGAAATGCGTGTTCATCTTCTTTCCATCTATATCTTGCTCCTGTATGTCTCCATCTTAACAGGTTTATTTTATTTCTGGACTTCTATGTTCCAAGGACTTAGTGAATTCCACCTTAAGTGGAGTTTCCACTCGCTATCCCAGTTCTTTCGACGCGAAATTCCTCCCCCAGTTTCAATTTACCAGTCGTATATTTATCCCTGTAATGAGAGACAACTGTAATATTCATTTTCTTACAGTTGTTCATCACGTTTCCTCCTTGTAACGTGTATTTTTCCCTTTGCTGGCTTCACAGGGAATGGATAATTCTCGCAATATATATATTACCCTCCTTTGCTAACCTTCTCATTTCAGCTTACCGATTATTGGC
The DNA here is from genome assembly GCF_015104395.2 of Macrobrachium nipponense. NCBI lineage: Eukaryota > Metazoa > Arthropoda > Malacostraca > Decapoda > Palaemonidae > Macrobrachium > Macrobrachium nipponense. The sequence goes on from NC_061103.1 coordinate 38,676,755, forward strand.
ACTAATTACTGGCACTAATTATTGCTATTAGTGCCCTCTCCAAATTTCCTATACCAGCAAATGTTCACTGCTGGTTCATTGACCCTTTCTCTGGAGAGAGATGGAAGCTGTTCTTTAATATGAGTTGGAAACATACAGATTGATAAGCCCACGAACATCCGAATAACACATTAAATGGAAATGTGTTATCTAAACCAACAGACAGTCGAGTTGATGTGGGCTATAATAGATTCACATCAACAGCGCATCTGATGTCTAAGCCAGTCCCTTACGAAGCTCCTGATTGGCTGTTGTTGATAAGCCAATCACAGGGCTGGAAACTCAGACTGTTGAGAGAGTTCACATAGGCAGGATGTACATTCCACCTCTCCTGAGGTATACGTCTTTCAAAAGTATCCCTCAGAAGAGGTGGAACACACATCCTGCCTATGAGAGACTGAGAGTTTCCAGCCCTGGGATTGGCTTATCAACAGCCAATCAGGAGCGTCGTAAGGGGCTGACCTAGACATCAGATGCGCGGTTGATGTGAATCTACTATAACCGTGATTGATTAAGACAGTAACTCCTTCCATGTAAAGGTAGCTATAATATTGGGACATGTCAGAATTCTATGACATAACAAGGAAGGTGTACAATAA